>NC_056729.1:1272770061-1272950061 GCF_019279795.1 Protopterus annectens | reverse complement strand
TCAGGGTTGCAACAGCATGCCATTTAGTGGTATGTCAGGCAGGCAATAAGATGATTATTCAACAGGGCATCTTAGTATGCACACAGTTTAAACAATGATAAACCAAATGGAACAACAGTCCCAACAGTAGAGGTTTGTTTAGGAACATAAGCATGTTGGTTTCAGTGTGATGGTTGGATTATTTGAGTGGTGGGGGAAGGGAACAGATTCAATTGACAACTGCTATCAAGTATATTTGTCAGTACACTACTTTTCACTACTCTACATTCTGACCACACTTACACTCTACCTGGGCCATGGGGTTGCTGCAGCACACCAACAGCTGTAGATATCAACATAGCAACTGTACCCTTATTTTAGTTATACACATCAGACCTGTTTCTATACCAATTTCTTTACCTGTGCACCTGTGCAGATGAACTGTGTGCACATTATACAGCTGTTTCTACACAGATTTCGTATTCACGTATTAGTTGCAGGCCCTGGAGTGTGTGCTGTGTCTTTCACATACAACTACTGTGACATTCTCTGTGTGCAGGTTTCTTGGCACCTGGGGAAACTATCTGTGACAGCATGACACTTGAGGGGCTTGTCTGGGCCAGTCTGCAGCATGTAGATGTCTAGCTTGCATCTATTTGTAAAATGTATGTATTGTAGTACATTATTTTTTTCTATTCGGATTGTAGTTTACCACTGTAGAACCAGACTGAGATGTTAGTGGCAGTCCCTGGATTCGGACCATGCTGTGTGTGCAAAATTGAACAATAGGCCTAGTCCTCATCAGACGGAGCTACTGGGGTGGAGGTCTTGTGTTTTGCTTGTGACATTTCTGTCTAGTTCATATTTTTGTGTACAGCACTTTTATTATGACATGTTGCATTATTTGTTTCACATTTCAGTACAAATTATACATAAAAAACAGACACTGGCGCACTGTTTGTGAAACATGTGCACATTAGCTGGATTGCACATTTGACTGTTTTACAACTACATGCTGCAATTTAGAATCGAGTACACAGTGTAGGATTTATGTCTGTACCTGTTAGCCTTATACATTTCTCAGTACATTCACAGCTACATACGGTTGAAATTGAAAGGTTAACACAGGACAATGCTGACAGAAAAACAAGTAAAACACATTCTGATGGGAATATGCTCTGTTGCTTTTTTTTAGTTACTTGACATGCCCAATCTAAAGTATGCAGTGCTAAATCAATTTGTGACGCCCATGCTCAGCAATCAAGGAGCCTCAGTCCTCACCGCTAACACCAGATAGGGTGTCTCATATAAGAGGAAAGGATAACAAATACACACAGTAAAGTGCATTTTCCATTTAGAGTACACAGAGATCACAGTCAGTCTGGGGCTGGTTGCTCCCCTTGCTCTCCAGGTTCTCAGTAAGACTCCCCAATGGCACAGCTATAGGGTCCAGATCTCAGCCTAGCTGGCAAGCAAACCTCCAGTACCCTCTCTGCCCAACTGGTGCTTAGTGTCCCTGCCCAAGCAGCTGACACACACACTTAAAAATAAGTATTTATACAACTTCACAGACACTCCTGGGAAAGGCTAACACATATTCTCCAGCTGTGACCCTTTACCCAGACTATATGGTAGTAATTACTGCCACCACCAGCTAATAATTATCAGCTACCCAAAGCCCCATTAAAAGGGTGTCCAATTATTACTGTGCAATATTATTATCCAATAGTAGTGTCACTTAAGCAATCAAGGCTTACTGGAAGGGCGTATTACAGGATCACTTATAAGCATGCAATGTATTCTAGAGCTTAATTTACCTCTACATCAACCAGCCACAGTTAAAAGGTTTTAAAATATTTAATAATAAATATTTAAAACTACAAGAGAATACTACTACACCATAGTGCTATTCAAGAGTTCAGAGATTACACAGAAACTTAAAACAATGCAATGGTACAGTTCTGACATAACAGAAAAACACTTAGTCTAATCTTTATAGCCCTAGCTATTTCTACAAGAAAACACACTTCTAAGATAACTTACTTAAGAAAACAGGCAGTGCTGTAGGTTAGTTATCAAGACAAAAATGTTCAATAATCTCTGGTTCTCACTGTTTAAATTGAAACTGCACTTCTGCTAAACATTACATTATCTTTTACACCTTCCTGGTTCCCAGGCCACACAGAAACTGCATTTACATTATTTTGCACTTAGAGCAATAAAATACATTCCATACGTAAATTCTGGTCATTAACTTTAGCCTTAAAACAATAGGCAGGAAGCCTTCATCTAGCCGGACTGGAGACGAATTATAAAACATCAAAGGCAGTGATGAAATAATTTTAATTTCAAAAGAAAGATTTGAAATGCTTGACTTAGTTTTCCTTACAGCAGATAGCAATGTTGCCACACTATTGAAACAGCCTTTCTTTACATTTAAGACACAAGCCTGTATTTTACATTTATATTTACAAATGCCAGAATCATGTACCAAATTCTATTTGGCTAGGCTGGCAGCCTTCACCCATCTCGACCCAATCTTCACATCTCTCCCCCCGGAGAACTCAAGCTAGTTTTTCAAGTGACATTTGATAAATGCCGCTTGAGAGGGTTAGGTCTATCTGGGTATACCTTATCCCATTCCCTGTCTTGAGAGCCCATCTGCAATGGCATTGCTAATCCCACTGCAGTGCTGCACTGACATATCATATGCTTGCAACCCCAGGCTCCATCTTGAAACTTGGCATTTTGCTGGCTGGCTCTGTTTAACCATATTAGAGGGTTGTGATCTGTCATTACAGTGAATTTTCTTCCATACAGATAAGGCTGACATTTTCGCAGTGCCCACACTATGGCTAGACATTCCGTTTCTACAACTGCATAGCATTCCACCCTGGGTTGGAGCCTAGGACTGAGATAAACCACTGGGTGCTCTTCCCCCTCTGAAGAAATCTGACTAAGTGCAGCCCCCACCCCATCATTCGAAGCATCCATTTGCACAATAAATTATTTGCTGTGCAAGTGGATGCTTCGAACCATGGGGTGGGGGCTGTACTTAGCCAGATGGTTCAAAGCATCCACTTGCACAACAAATTATTTGCTGTAATCTGGACTGGCTAACACAGGGGGTCTTCCCAAAGTTTCTTTAAGCTTCTGGAATGCCTGCTTATAGGCCGAGGTCCACACAACCTTATCTGGCCTGTTCTTCCTTGTCAGGTCTGTGAGGGGAGCAGCTATGGTACTATAACTGGGGATGGACTTTCTGTAGAACCCTGCTGTCCCTAAAAATGCCCTCACCTGCTTTATAGTAACAGGTGCAGGCCATGCCTGAATGGCTTCCACTTTGTCATATTTTGGCCTTATCTTGCTACTCCCCACTCTATGTCCTAGATAGGAGACCTCCACCATACTCACCTGACATTTGCTCGGCTTAATGGTCAACCATGCCCTTTGTAGTCTGCCCACATCTCCCTGACATGCTGAAGGTGCTCTGGCCAGGAATTGCTGTAGATGGCAGTATTATCTAGGTAAGCAAGGGAAAACCCTCATGCTCCTGCTAGGATATTATCAACGAGCCACTGGAAAGTTGTTGGGGCATTCTTCATCCTAAAAGGCATCTTTCTGAACTCGTATAAGCCAAAAGGAGTCACAAAGGCTGACTTCTCTCTAGCACTGGGAGTCAAGGAGACCTGCCAGTAACCCTTGCTAAGATCAATGGTGGTAAGATACTTAGCCCCACACAGCAGCTCTAGGGCCTCATCTGTCCTAGGCATGCGGTAAGCATCCAACTCCATGTGACTATTTAATTTCCTGTAGTCCACACAGAACTTGGTGCTGCCATCCTTCTTTGGAACCAGCAACATTGGGGAGGTCCAGGGACTGCTGGACTCTTGAACCACCCATAGTTCCAACATCTCCTGTACCCCCTTCCCTCAGAGTCTTTCTGACACTCTCAGGTACCCTGTAAGGGGCCTGCCTAATAGGCATTTGGGATCCTGTATCCACCTGGTGCTGAACTAGGTGGGTGCACCCTGGTTTCCCAGTGAACATGTCCCCACATTCCTGCAGCACTGCTCGGATTTCTCGAACCTGGGTAGGAGATAGCTGCTGGGATATAGCTACCCCTTCCACTGAGGTGTCAGCCCGAGTCTCACTGAGGAGATCAGTCCCCAGATCTCCCTCAGACTCCTCCTGCAATCCACTGCAAATGCTCAGCACAAGGGCCTCCCTATCATGGTAAGATTTCATCATGTTAGCATGGTATAATTTGTACCCCTGCCCTCTGCCTAACACTTCCACCATGTAGTTAACATCACTTACCTTTCTTACCACCTTGTAGGGTCCCTCCCTAGCTGCTTGCAGCTTGTTGATTATGACAGGAATGAGAACCATTACCTGCTGTCCCGCAGCATACTTTCTAGCTCAAGCAGTACTGTCATATCACAACTTTTTCTGTTGTTGGGCTTCTGCCAGGTTCTCCTGGGCCAAGCCCATGAGTTCCCTGAGCCTTGTCATGAGGTTTAAGATGTATACCACAACAGACTCCTTGTGAGACTTGCACTCACCTTCCCACTCATCTTGAATTATATCTAGAGGGCCCCTCACCCTATGCCCATACAGCAACTCAAAGGGTGAAAAACATGTGGATTCCTGGGGATCCTCTTGGTAGGCAAACAACAGATGGGGGAAAATATTTGTCCCACTCTCTCTTAAACTGATTTGCAAATGCCCATAGCATGGACTTGATTGCAGAGTTTAACCTCTCAACAAGGCCATTAATCTGGGGATGGTAGAGGGTGGTCTTCATGTGCTTCACCCCACAGGATCTCCACAGACAAGCCAGCAGGTCTGACATTAAATTGGCACCTCTGTCAGACAGTATTTCTTTTGGGAAACCTACCCTGCTCAAAATCTCTAACAAAGCATTTGCCACCTTCTCTGCCTCAATGGAGGACAAAGCCACCACCTCAGGGTATTGTGTAGCATAATCCACTACCACTAGGATATACTTTCTCCCTGTGGAACTTGAAGCACTCAGAGGACCCACAATATCCAGAACAACCCTCTGAATTGGCTCCTCAATCACAAGGAAAGGTGTAAAATGTGCTCTCACCTTGTCTCCTGCCTTGCCTACCTTTTGGCACTGCTCACAGGACCTGCAGTACCCTGTTACATCTCTGGAAATTCCAGGCCAACAGACATTTTGCATAATACACCTCTTTGTACATTTTATACCCATATGACCTGCAAAGGGAATATCATGGGCTATGGCTAGAAGCACCAAATGGTAGGCTCTAGGCACTACCAACTGCTGTACTCTCTCACATTCTAGCCCTCCCTCAGGGGTCCACTCTCTGTACAGTAACCCTTTGTCCCAGTATATAGATTCCCCCTTTCCTTGAGAATAAATTGCCTCCCTAGCTGCCTGCCTCAGGCCTTGCAGTGTTGGGTCTGAGAGCTGAGCCTGTCTCAACTCTATCTTTGTAACCCTTCCCAGCTCCCCTTCCACAGGAAGTCTGGCATCCTCTGACAGCGGTGCCTCACTGTCAGCCTGGGTACTATTACTCACCTTTACCTTTACAGTCACCCTGTCCAAGGGAACATCAGTACCCACAAGTAGCTGTGGCTCACCTTCAGTCTCACTACTGCAGTGTAGCTCACTCCCTGAAGTAACTAGCTCAACAGTCCTGACTGCAAGTATGCAGTCTCTCTGGGTCTCCACCAGGCTACCAGACCCACATGCTTGTCTCCTAGCCTGACTGTGTGTAACTGCATACACACATCATACTGCCTCATTCAAATCCTTCCCACTCAGGATATCTGTAGGACGGTAGTTCAGTACCCCTGTTGTCACAAGACAACCTACTACTGGCATTTTGTCTTTCCCACTTACAGGCTCCCTCAACTTTGGTTCCCCACCTTGCCTCTGTGGACACCTGTATGCCACATGGCCCCACTGGTTGCATTCAAAACATTTAACCCTAGCTCCTGGACATGTACCTGGACTAGTGGCTTCCCCTGCTACTGGCAGATTCTGCTGGGGCAGTCTGTGCTGCCCACCATGGGTTCCTTTAGTCCCATGAGCAGTACTGGGGGTCCCCTTCCTGTGTAGGGCTGCCCTGCTGATCAGGTATAGGTCTCCCTTCTTCCCCAACTCATCTGAAGTAGCACATTGTCTATCAGCTAACCAGATCTGCATGTGCTTAGGCAAAGTGCTAAGGGTTTGTTCACTCACCAAAATATCTGCCAGCCCTTCAAAAGTGGTAACCTGACATCCATTCACTCAGCTATGAAAATAAATGTTCAGTTCAGCAACATATTCACACACACTTTCATCTGCCTTGTGTCTATGCTCATGAAACTTTTTCCTATACATTTCAGGTGTTAGCTTAAAACATTCTAAAATACATTTCTTTACAGCAGTATAATCAAAACATGCAATGTCATACATTTTAGACAATGCATTTACAGCTTTACCATGGAGTAAGGGGGTCAGTGACCGCATCCAGTGCCTTTGGTAAACATTATACTGTTTGCATACCCTTTCAAACATATGAATGAAACTATATCAAAATTATCCCCCTCTTTAAATTGCAGAAGAAATTTACTGACCTTTTGTGCCTGTGCTGTCCAGTTACTTCCTTCCCCATTACCTCCATGACTCTGGTGAAGAGTCAGCATTTCCCTCTCATGCCTCCTCTGATGCTCTTTATCCACAGCCTCTGTCTCCAAATGCCTGACCTCCAACTCAAGTCTTTTTAGCTCCAGCTGGATTTTTAAGTCCACTGCAGACAGGTTGAGCTCTCCATTCTCCGAGGTTATTGTATTTCCACTGCCAGTCTGATAGTCCTCCTGGATGCTGTTTTCTGATGCAGCTGTGACCAAGGCTGCAATCAGGTCTGCCTTAGTCAGGTTTCCATGCACCAGTCCCCTAGCCTGGCACATCTCCACCAGCTGGCTCCTTGTCAGCTTTCCATACTCCTTTGCTGACATGCTGCCTGCTCACCCTGACTAACTAAACTAACAAAAGAAATAAAACAATTGTGATCTAAACTCTGAGTATTCACTGTGTGGCTGTTTTGGAGTACAAAACACCTTCAGAGATCACTGTACATAAGCTCCAGGATTCATTGTACCCACACCCCTACGAGGCAATTAGTATTTTCCAACTAATTAATATGTGATGTGGATATCCCACTGCTGCCAGACACAAATGTGAGGATATCTTATCCCAACCACTGCCACCAGATGTAACACCTGTGACCTGGCCCAGCAATCAAGGAGCCTCAATCCTCCCCACTAACACCAGAGAGGGTGTCTCATATAAGGGGAAAGGATAACAAATACACAAGGTAAAGTGCAATTTCCCTTAAGAAGACACAGAGATTGCAGTCACTCTGGGGCTGGTTGCTCCGCTTGCTTTTCAGGTCCCCAATAAGACTCCCCACTGACACAGCTATAGGGTGCAGATCTCAGCCTAGCTGACAAGCTAACCCCCAGTACACTCTCTGTCCAACCAGTGCTTTGTGTCCCTGCCCAAGTAGCTGACACGCACACACACTTAGAGATAAGTATTTATACAACTTCACAGACACTCCTGGGAAAGGCTGACACCTGTTCTCCAGCTGTGCCCCTTTACCCAGACTATACAGTAGTAATTATTGCCACCACCGGCTAATAATTATCAGCTACCCAAAGGCCCTTAAAAGGGTGTCCAATTATTACTGTGCAATATTAGTATCCAATAGTAGTGTCACTTAAGCAATCAAAGCTTATTGGAAAGGCTTATTACAGGATAACTTATAAGTATGCAATGTACTCTAGAGCTTAATTTATCTCTACATAAAGCAGCCACAGTTAAAAGGTTTCAAAATATTTAATAATACATTTTTGCCACATTGTTGAAACAGACTTTTTTTACATTTAAGATACTAGCCTGTATTTTACATTTATATTTACAAATGCCGAAATTATGTATCAAATTCTGTTTGGCTAGGCTGGCAGCCTTCATCCATCTCTACCCAGTCTTCACACAGTTCACCTTAGTTAATGCATTCTGCTGGACATACACTTTTCTATTTATCAGGTACAAGTGAGTAGACACACAACAGTGTTTGGGATCACCTTTATTAGTTCTGACATACATATCTGTGTACGACTCAGAAATCCACAATTACTATTCCTGCATAATCTGCACAGGGGAATGCTTTTCATTTCTGTTACAGTAGCCCTGACATGGCACTTTCTTGGCAGGTAAACTCAGACACGTTCATGCACATTCTAATATCCCTCTCCTGCATATTGTACCTTGTTTACTACTGATATCACTCACTCGAGGCACTCCTTAAAATGGAGAACATCGATATCTGTGCAGTGACTGAGACCTGGTTCAAGGCTCCAGAGAGCACACCTACACTACCAGGCTATAACTCATACCAAACTTTTCGGCCATGTAACCTGGACAGGAACACCAAAGGTGGAGGTGTGTTCATATTCATTAAGGATATCCACACCTCCAGGCTAGCTGCTCATCATAATGCAGCCGAGGTTATCCAAGTGCAACTAACACTGGGCAAAACTGCAATCCAAATTGTAGCTTGCTACACATCACCCACCATGCCCCAGGATTTCCACTCCTCTTTTCTTGATGTACTGGGAAATATTAGGGTTCAACCAAACACTCTAATAATGGGTGATTTCAACTACCCCACCATTAACTGGGAAAACTACTCATGTACCAAATCCTTCACTTAATGCTTTCTGGAATTCATAAACTCCAATTCCCTGGATCAACTTATCCACACCCCTACCGGGGCAACAATATCCTAGATCTAGTCATTACCAATATGATTGACCGGTGTTCCACACCTGAAGTCAACGTCTCATTAATCCGATCCAACCAAAAGCTAATTACCCTAGATATCCACATCCTGCCTCCATCCCCCATTAAGGAAACCATGGTAAAAAATTTCTCCAAAGCCAACTTCATGCTTCTTAAGACAGAAGTGGTGAACTTCATGACACCCATGCAGATGGACAATACAGTTACAACTACTGAATCCTACACAATTGCACTTTATAAGCACTTACATGAGTGCATGGATTGTGCTATCCCAAACAGAACCAAGATGCTATCCTCCGAAAAAAGGAAGCCAATCTAGTGGTCCCCTACCATAAAAAAAACTGTACAACAGAAGGAAGAAACTCTTGGAAAAGAGAGTAAAATCCCACTAGTGGAGGAGCTCCCTGGTCAAGCTCAGTAAGAAGCTGTAATCCCTGATAAAATCCTCGAAGCTAGTTACGAAAACAAAATCGCCACTGATTCTAAAGATAACCACAAAGCATTCTATAGCTATGTCAAGAATCTCAATGGCAACACTCAGATCCGCTCTGAGTTACAGCACAATGGCACTAAATATACAGACCCAACTGATATTGCCAACATCCTGGCAGATAGGTTCAGTGCTAACTTTACCCAACTCACCCCCTAAAGAGCCCATCTCTATACCAGAAGAATGTAAACTTCCTGTAATCACGGCTGCACAGGTAAAAACCACACTCTCCAAAGCCAAGAACACACCATGCATGGGACCAGACAACATCCCAGGCTGCATTCTACATGAACTACAGAACAAACTGGCACCCTACCTAAGTACCATGTTCAATCATAGCCTCACCTCAGGCTTTGTGCCTGCTGAATGGTGCATAGCAACAGTTATCCCACTCCACAAGGGGAGAGCCACCATGGAACCCGGGATCTAATGCCCCATTGGTCTGATGAGCCTGGTCTGCAAGGCCATGGAATGTATCATCATGGAACTTATAAACAAAGACATTGCTAATCTCCAAACTCTGAACCCCCCCCCAGTTTGGGTTTGTAAAAGGCAGGTCATGTCTGCTAAACCTGATAGACTTCTTTGAAGCAGTCACCATAGCCGTAGATAAGGGTAAGGTGGTTCACACAGCCTATCTAGATCTTGCCAAGGCTTTCAACACCATCCCCCACTCTGGAATTATAGATAAACTCACTAAACTAGGTATAAATCCCTATGTCACAAGATGGGTTGCCAACTGGCTCACTGACAGAACCCACACTGTGAAAGTAGCAGACTCCAAATCCGACTTCAGACCAGTGACAAGTGGAGTACCACAGGGTTCAGTCCTGGGTCCTCTCCTGTTTGGTATCTACTTCTCTGAAGTACAGGCTAACACAGAAGGTCTTTGGCTAACGAAGTTCGCAGATGACTACAAACTAGGAGCCATAATCGAAACTTCAAACGATGTGGACATCCTACAAACGGACCTCACTGAGACAGATGCCTGGAGTCAAAGCCATGGCCTCAAGATCAATGCCAAAAAGTGCATTGTCATCCCCTTTGGTAAAAACATTGCACCCATGAATTACAACATAGGCGGTAGTATACTTAACACCAAAATTGTGATAAGAGACCTTGGGACACAGGTGGACAGTAGTCTCTCCTTTGATAATCACATCACCACAGTAGTCAGAAAATCCTTCTATGTGGCACACCTCATCACAAAAGGTTTTTCATCCAGAAAAAAAGAGGTCATTGTTCCCCTCTACTCATCACTCATTAGACCCATTATAGAGTACAATGCCTCTTTTGGTATGTACCTCACAAGACATCTACAACAACTTGAAAGGCCACAGAAATACCTCACAAAGAGGATTACCAGCCTCAAACAGATGCCCTATGCAGACCGTCTCAAAAAACTTCAGCTTTACTCCATCGCATATCGCCTACTCAGAGGTGATCTCTGCCTAACAGACAAAGCTATGTCAAACCCAGAGCTGTTGGATATGCTCCAATTAAAGAAATCCCAATCCCTCTGAGCTACACACTCTAGGGACCTAAGCCTTGTCACCACAATAAACAGAACATGCTAGAGGGATAGATTCCTGTCCCAGAAACTTCCCATACTCTGGAATAAACTACCTATCTATATCAAACAAAGCTCCTCATTAGCACTCTTCAAGAAAAATCTTGATGATTAGATGGGAAATAGGAAATTCACACTGGGGATCACCTCTGTGGCTCTGCTCGACAGTGGCACAGGAAAATAGTTTTCTTGGGTGGCAAAAGCCAGAGTACCTTTTTGGCTGGGCTTGTATAGGCCCCAGGGCCAATAGCCTAGTACCTACCTATGAACCTATGTGTATTACACAGCAGCTGGGAATACTTCATTATAACACTGGCAGCCTGATACAAGCAATTATTCCTGACTTTTACAGCAGGCTCTTACAGCACAATTATATATACAGGCAGTACTACTATTACTATAATTTTGATTTCTTGCTTCTGATAGTAGGGGGTATTCTGTACTCACTATACTGCTGATGTAGCAGGGCCAGCTACTGTACATGAGCCTCCACAATCTGGGACCTCTCTGCACCAGCTATATGGGGAGACATCACACATTAATCACAACTGCACAGTCACAAGTTGGAATTTTTCCATACTTAGAGATACATAAGACTGCATACTTACAGACAGGTGGGACATCTTGCGTTTGGACTTCTTCGATCCACTGGACAAAGAGTGCACCCCTCCACTGCTTCAGGTCATTATGGTGCGCTGCTATCCTAAATGGACACAAACTACTCCCTGCAAGAATAGCCTTATTCTTGCACGGAGCTTAGTGAATCCAGGCGGGAGTCTTGCTATCCACCACACTACAGAATATGCAGTTTTGAACAGATTTGGATGTTACATGCAGAGCACTTAAATGTCATGTCGACATTCTGAGATATCTATGAGAATGAAGGGTACAGTGTTATGCCTTTGGTGATGCACTATTCTTAACGACATACTGACAAAAATAAGATGTTTATCATATTGATCACTGCTGCAGCAGTCTTAGTTATATGGGTTACAACCTGCAAAGGATATAACAGCTGGCCAACTTCCAAAGCTACAGGGTACCTTCCATGCAAGCAAACTGTCATGCAGCTTGAACTGAGCTGACTAAAAGACAAGTTTTGGAGTGAAGCCCCTTAGTGCTTTCCCATTGCTGAAGAGTATGCTCCTCTGAGGCTTGCAAGGATTGATGGTGGCTTGTGCTTTCCTTAGTTGAGCAGACTGGTTACCTTTGGGGAAAAAAAAACTTCTATTTTCTTATTTTTTACTGTTTTATTACTTTCCTCTTAAGGAAAGTTACTTTAAAGCTAACTAGGAGTGCTGTGTTTTAATGGATTGTCTTGAGACTTTAATGTACTTTTAAAAGGAGCACTCATTGCTTCTGTCAGTTTTAAAGTAGCGTTAACTAATTGATGAAATATTTTCTATGGAAAAAAATGTGTTTATATTTCGATTGTGGGCTGCCATGGTGTTTGAAAGTGCTTTTTTCTGTGTTTTTTCTGTGAAAAGAAAAACAAGTAACTTTTGTAGACTGGTAGTTTTACTTGCATTCTTGCTTGTTTTCCCCAGGATAGAGGTACCATTTTCAGCTTAACTTTGGAATAGATTATTACACCTATGGTTGGTCCTTCCAGCCACAAAAACAAAAAGATAAGCACACAGCCACAGGTTGGTGACTGTGCTTTGCCCATCTGCTGTACCTTAGACCACTCATTTTTTTACCCCAGATTCTTCTGGTGTAGCAACTCCAGGCACTATGGCCAGGGATTAACTATGTACATAGGTACATAGATTAGTACTAAGCTAACTGCCCTTGCGAGCCATTTTAAGCCTAACCAATTATCCCTTGTGAGACTAAAACCCTGCACCCTGTGTTTGTAAGGCAAACACCTTAACCATTAGGCCACCCTCCCACACATTGTTTTCTGCAGCTGTTGGTGTCCCCTCAGTAGTCAAGGAACAGCCACTCTTGTTGGTCCTAGGAGAGGTTTCCCTGTTGCATCAGAATGATGTGCCCATCCCTGGTGATTAGTAACACTGTTGGACCCATGTTTCCTGTCAAAAAGAAACAGAAAACTAATCATGTATCTACTCCTCCTCAAATTTGTTTTGAGAGGAGTAGTTTACTGGGACTGGTTCAGGGTTTATATAAGCTATCGATCCTTCTTTTAGAGTAGTTTTCAGTTAATGAAGGGTGCGTCCTTTCCTGAAGAGATTCAAGATTCTGAATCTGAACAGGCAGATGCAGGGATGGATTCAGGGTTTTGTACCCAGATTTTTGATTCAAAATCAGAGAAGCACTCACTTTTTGATTGTCTCTGTCGGGATTTATTTTTCTCTGAGACTAATAGATAGAATATCCCAGTGTTTTCAGTGGGAGAACACTGAGGTTTCCCAGTCCCTCAGAAAATACTATGAATCATTATAGGTTTTTCCAGAACCTGCACGCATCCCTCCTGTCCTGTGTGCTTTACAGGATGTGCATCTTACTACCTGACAGTTTCTTGGTAGCCAGTCAGATGTCCCTAAAAAGACAGATAGGATGTATAAAGTTCCTCAGTCTTTTACATTTTTATACACTATTCCCAAACCTTACCGAGCAGCTATAGCCTTAATTGACTACTCCAGTGCTAAGCACTTAGTTAATTCCAATCCTATTCTTACTAATAAGAATGGGAAAATTATTAATAGATATGGGAAAAAAGTGTATACTTCTGCAACTTTGAATTTCAGAATTTTAAAATGTCTTGCTCATATGTTAAAGCTTATTCTGACACATTGTGAAAGCACTAGAAACATTTTATCTATGGTTTCTTATTGTGAAGAAAAATCTGTTTTAAATAACTCAGTTTCTTCAGCTGCACAGATCACAACTCACTTTTTGCAGTGTGTGTATGACTCTGTTGATACGTCATCCAGGGCTATGACCACTGGTACTATTTTAAAGAGGTTTGTTTGACTGCATTCTCAGAACCTCCCAGATAATGTAAAAAAAAAAATGAGAGTTTAAATTTTTCCTTGGATAAAGATTTAGTGTTTGGCCCCTCTACTGTAGAGGTTGTCAAAAAGGTGTGATGAAAGGGGCAAGATGATCCAGAGAATCTCTAAGACTTTTCAGCCCTCTTTTTCTAAATTGTCCAGTAGATTTTCTTTCTCTTTATCCAGTTTTGGTAATAAAAAGTATAAACAGTTTCAATGTAATATAGGTAAACAGACATTTAAGAAGTGGAAAGAGGATTTTAAAAATAAGATTCAGACCTCCCAAAACCAAGGACACTCCAACAAGTCTGAATAACTGTTGATGAAACCTTGTGACCCCCTCCCGTCCTGGCCCCTTTTTTCTTCCAGAAAGTCTGGCTCTCCATTTTTCTCTTTGGCAACAGATTGTTTCAGACAAATGGGTTCTGCAGTTTAGACTCCTTTGTTTCCTATTCTTCATCACATGCTATCCCAAGAAGTGATAGAACCAGTTTGTCCTTCTCAGGTGGTGAGGGAGTTTTATTCAAATATGTTCCTAGTGCCAAAGAAAGAAAATTCTTGGAGACTAGTTTTAAATCTTTCTTTCCTAAACCTGTTTGTGATAGTGGCCAAATTAAAATTATATGACTTTACAACATTTTGCCTCTTCTTTCAAGTTTCCTGGTAACAATAGGCATAAAGCTGCTTATCATCACATTTCTATTCATCCAGACTTCAGGTGTTTCCTATGTTTGTGTGTCTGGATCACATTGTCAGTTTCTGCCTTACCATTTATACTATCTACTGCACCAAGAGTGTTCACAAAGTGTCTAGCTCCAGTTATAGCTCAATGCAGGCTACAGGTTAGCAACATTTTTCTGTATTTAGATGACTTGCTTATGTATGCACAGTCTTTTTCAAAATGTCAGGAATCTCTCCCTTCATAGGTTTATAGGTTCATAGGTAAGTACTAGGCTATCTGCCCATTGGCATTTATAAGCCTAGCCACAGAGTGATGGCTTTCGTCTCCCCATTAGATTAGTAACCTGAGCCTCTGTTAACAGGGCTTCTGAAGTGATCCCAGGGTAGAACTTACGATTTCCCATCCACTCATCAAGATTTCTCATGAAGAGGGTCATAGAAGAGCTCTGTCGAATATGGATTGGGATTCTATTCCAGAGTGAGGGGAGTCGCTGGGACAGGAATCTATCCCTCCAGCATGTCCTGTTTATTGTTGTACATAGGTTCAAGTCACTAGAATGAGTGGTTCTGAGGGATCTCGTTTTTTTGAGGTGAAGCATGTCCATTAGTTCAGGGTTAGACATGGCCCTATAGGTCAGGCATAGATCACCTCTGAGCAGACGGTAAGTGACTGAGAAGAACTGGAGCTTTTTTAGTCGTGCTTCATAGGGTAATTGTTTAAGGCTCTTAATCCTCTTAGTGAGGTACTTCTGTGGTCTTTCTAGTTGTTGCAGGTATCTAGTGAGTCAATTATTGCACCCAATTTACAGTCATCTGTGAACTTGGTTAGCCACAGTCCCTCCGCCTGTGCCTGTACTTCAGAGAAATATATTCCAAACAGGAGGGGTCCCAGGAATGAGCCCTGTGGGACTTCGCTTGTGACCTGTTTAGAGTCAGACATGGCGCCTGCCACGCTTACCGTGTGGGTTCTGTCTGAGAGCCAATTGGCAACCCATCTCGTGACATGGCGGTTGATATTTAAGCTAGTGAGTTTGTCTATGATTCCTGAGTGTGGGATGGTGTTGAATGCCTTAGCGAGGTCCAGATATGCTGTGTGGGTCACTTTCCCTTCATCTATGGCCTTGGTGACTGTTTTGAAGAAGTCAACCAAGTTCAGGAGGCAAGATCTGCCTTTAACAAAGCCGAACTGGGTGGGGTCCAGTGTCTGGAGGTTCCCAATGTCCCTATTAATGAGTTCCATGATAATGCATTCCATGGCTTTGCAGACCAAGCTAGTCAAGCTTATAGGGTGATAGTTCCCAGGGTCAGTTGTGGCACCACCTTTGTGGAGTGGTAGGACTGTTGCTGTACGCCATTCTTTGGGTACATAGCCTGTAGAGAGGCTGAGTTTGAATAGTGATTTGAGATGGGGGTTAGTTCATTTTGAAGCTCATGTAAGACACAACCTGGGATAGCATCTGGTCCCATTGATGCTGTGTTTTTGGCCTTTGCAAGGGCTGTCTTTACTTGTGTGTCTGAGATATCTGGATTGCCACATTCTTCTGGGATGGGTGCTAGCCCCTTTGGTGGAGGGGGGCTGAAGTTTGCACTGAACTTGTCAGCCAGGATGTTGGCAATGTCGGTTAGTTCAGTGTATTTATGGCCATTATGCACTAGCTCGGAGCATATCTGAGAGTTTCCCCCTAGACTATTGACATAGTTAAAGAAGGCCTTGTGGTTATCCTTAGAGTCATTGGCTACTTTTCTTTCGAAGTTGGCCTTGGATGATTTAATGAGGGATCACAGTTTTTTACTGATGTTAATCAGAGATGCCTTCTTTTTTGGGATTTTGCTCTATCTTGCAGGAGTTTCCTCCTTCTGTTGTAAAGTTTATTTATGGCCAGGGTCCACCAGACTGGCTTCCTCTTTTTTGAGGAGTTGGTCTTGGTTTTACTTGGGATGGCTCAGTCCATGCATTCTTGAAGGTGTTTATAGAATGCACTTGTAAAGGATTCTGCTGTTGGGTCATCATTTTCCATTTGATCGGGAGCTGAGAGATCTCTTAAACAAGCTGTGATTCCAAGAGAATGTTCAAAAGTCTTTCCTTACTCCCTCACACAGGACTGTGTTCCTGGGATGTCAAATAAATGCCTCAGTTCAGAGTTTTCCTTCCAAAGGAAAAAACAGGTCTTTATTTAGATCTTTCCTTCCACAGGAAAAACAGGTCTTTATTTAGATCTATTTCTAAGGTTTGCTACTCAGATGCTGGTCAATGTGATGAAATACCTCAGGATTTGGGGTCTCATGGCATCTAGGCTTCTCAAGATACCCATGGCAAGACTGCACATAAGAAAGATGCAGTGGCATCTGAAATTTCTTTGGGCTCAGAATCAACACCCTTCTTCTTTTCAGATCCCAATACTGAGGTTTATCAGAAGATAAATCACTTGATGTAGACAATGGATGTCCTTAAATCAAAGTATCCCTTTCTCCCTCCCTGCACCAAAGCAGTTAGTCACCACAGATCCTTCGGACTTTGCTTAGGAATCAGTTTCAGGAGAGATAAAAGTGCAAGGGGTGGGGGACACCAAGAACAGATGCAAGCAAATAAATATCAAGTAGATGCTTGTCCTGATCAAGTTATTCACTTCTCCTAACCATCTTTTGTACCCATGGCATCTTCAACTGGTTACAGACAATACCAGAGTGATGTGGCACATCAGCAAGCAAGGGAGGTCCAAGTTGTACCCACTTTAACGACTAGCCATATTAGATTGGGATACAGATTCATACCACAGTCTCACTCTAGAGGCATCCTACATTACATCAGAGCAAAACTGTGTGTCAGACCTGTTAAGCAGGTCTAGGCAGCCACTCACAAATGGAAACTAGATGGGGGGTCTTCGAAGATTTGATACATCTGTGGGGAGTTCTTCAAAGAGACCTCTTAGCCTCATAGGTTCATAGGTTCATACTAGGCTATCTGCCCTAGGGCATTTATGAGCCTAGCCAGAATGTGGTTGGCTTTCGCCACTTAGTTTAAATGAATTTTGCTATGCCCTTTTTCGAGGTTAGTATACTGTGCCTCTGTCTAACAGTGACACAGAAGTGATACCCGGGGTAAACCTATGATCTCCCATCCACTCATCAAGATTCCTCTTGAAGAGAGTCAATGAGGGACTCTGCATAACCTGGACTGGGATTTTATTCCAGAGTGAAGGGAGCCTCTGGGTTATGAATCTGTCCCTCCAGCATGTCCTATTTATTTCAGTGCTGAGATTCAAGTCTCTCGAGCACATAGCTCGATGGGATTTGGATTTTCTGAGGTGCAGCATGTCCATTAATTCCGGGTTGGACATGGCTTTATATGTCAGGCACAGATCACCTCTGAGCAGGCGGTATGCCACTGAGTAGAGCTGGTGTTTCTTTAACCGGGCAGCATATGGCATCTGTTTGAGCCCTTTGATCCTCTTGGTGAGGTACTTTTGGGGTCTTTCCAGTTGCTGCAGGTGTCTGGTAAGGTACATCCCAAAAGGGGCATTGTACTCAATTATGGGCCTGATGAGGGATGAATAAAGAGGCACGATGACCTCCCCTGATCTAGATGTGAATCCCTTCATGATTAGGTGGGCTATATAAAATGTTTTTCTAACCACTTTGGCCATGTGGTTGTCAAATGAGAGACTGCTATCAACTTGGGTCCCCAGGTCCCTAATTACTTCTTCTGTACTTAATGGATTACCACCTATGTGGTCATTTGTGGGCACTTTGTTTTTGCCAAAGGGGATGACTATACACTTTTTGGCATTTAGCTTGAGGCCATGGCTCTGGCACCAGTTCTCTGTTTCTATGAGGCCCTTTTGGAGGATGCTTGTGTCGGCTGGAGAGTCAATTATGGTGCCCAGTTTGCAGTCATCTGCGAACATGGTCAGCCACAGTCCTTCCGTGTTGGCCTGTACCTCCGAGAAATATATACCGAACAAGAGAGGTCCCAGGACTGAGCCTTGTGGGATGCCACTTGTAACTGGTTTGGAGTCTGACATGGCTCCAGCAATTCTAACCATGTGGGTTCTGTCCTTGAGCCAGTTTGCAACCCATCTAGTGACATAGGGGTTTATATTTAATCTGGTGAGCTTATCTATAATGCTCGAGTGGGGTATTGCATCAAAGGCTTTTGCGAGGTCCAGGTAGGCTGTGTGGACCACTTTCCCCTCGTCAATGGCCTTGGTGACTGTTTCAAGGAAATCGACCAGGTTTAAAAGGCAGGATCCTCCCTTAACAAAGCCGAACTGGGTAGGATCCAGTGTCTGTAGGTCCCCAATATCTTTATTTATGAGGTCCATGATGATCCTTTCCATAGCTTTGCAGACCAAGCTAGTCAGGCTTATGGGGCAATAGTTTCCAGGATCCGTTGAGGCACTACCTTTGTGGAGAGGGACCACTGTTGCTGTACGCCACTCTTTGGGTACATATCCTGTAGTAAGGCTGAGATTGAACAGTAGTTTTATGTTTGGGTTTAGCTCTTCTTGGAGTTCATGTAGCACGCAGCCTGGGACACGGTCTGGTCCCATTGATTCTGTGTTTTTTGCTTTGGAGAGGGCGGCTCTTACCTGAGCATCTGAGATGTCAGGGGGGCAGCACTCTGCTGGGATAGATATTTGCCCTTTTGGTGGGGGGGGGAGTTTGTGCTGAACCTGTCAGCTAGAATGTTGGCAATGTCTGTGGGTTTGGTTTATTTTTTGTCATTTTGGACTAATTCTGAGCATATCTGGGAATTCCCACCCAGGTTCCTAACATAACTAAAGAAAGCCTTGTGATTATCCTTAGTGTCCTGTGCAATTTTTCTCTCGAAGCTGGCCTTAGACGATTTTATGAGTGCCCATAGTTTTTTGCTAATACTGATCAGAGTTGCCTTCCCTTTTTGGGATTTTGCTCTATCATGTAGTAGCTTCCTCCTTCTATTGTATAGTTTGTTTATGGCCAGGGTCCACCAGACAGGACGTCTGCCTTTGGAGGATTGGGTCTTGGTTTTATTTGGGATTGCATGATCCATGCATTCCTGAAGGTGTTCATAGAATGCGTTTATAAAGGATTCTGTGGTCTGGGCCGTATTTTCCACAGTCCTGGGGGCTTTGAAGGATTCCACCTCAGTTTTGAGGAGTGTGAAATTTGCTTTAGAGAAGTTTTTCACTTTGGTTTTCTGGGCAGGGGGTGGGGTCGGGATGTGAATATCCAGTGAGATTAGTTTATGGTCTGATATTACCAGTGAGAGATACACTTCTGGTCTGGAGCATAGAGTCCCCATGTTGGTGATGATCAGGTCCAGTATGTTTTCCCCTCTTGTGGGAGTGGTAATAAGTTGTTCCATAGCATTTGAGTTTATACATTCTAGGAACCTTTGGGCTAGGGTGTTGGAGCTAGAGTAATGCTCCCAGTCTATGTTTGGGTAGTTGAAGTCACCCAATATAATAGTGTTTGGAGAGACCTTCATATTTTCCAGTGTTCTCAGGAAAGCCGAGTGGGGTTCCTGGGTTTGGGAGGGTGGTCTGTAGCAAGCTATAAACTGGAAGGCAGTTTTACCAACTGTTAGTTGCACATGGATAGTCCCTGATGCTTCGTGCTGTGGGTGTGGGTATCTTTGACGAATATTGATACTCCCCCTCCTTTTGTGGTTCGGTCCAAGTTTTGGGGCCGAAAAGCATGGTATGAGGTATAACCTGGTAGTGCTGGGGTGCTCTCGGGAGCCTTGAACCAGGTTTCTGTTACTGCACAGATATCGATGTTCTCCATGCTAAGGAGAGTTTTGAGTGCATGCATCTTGAGGTTTAGACTTCTGGCGTTGAGTAGCATTACTCTTAGTTTCTTATAGTTTCATAGTTTAGTACTAGGCTATCTGCCCTAGGGCATTTATAAGCCTAGCCATAGTGTATGTGGCTTTCGCCACCCCATGTAATGGTACAAAAGTATAAATTTAGTTTACTGTACCTCTGTCTAGTAGTGACACAGAGATGACCCCTGGGGTAAACCTACGATCTCCCATCCACTCGTCAAGATTTCTCTTGAAGAGAGTCAGTGAGGGGCTCTGCCTAACATGAACTGGGATCCTGTTACAAAGTGTGGGAAGCCTCTGAGTTATGAATCTGTCCCTCCAGCATGTCCTATTCATATTTGTGCTGAGGTTTAGATCTTTAGCTCTCGTGGTTCTGATGGATTTGGATTTTTTGAGATGGAGCATGTCCATCAATTCCTGATTGGACATGGCCTTGTACGTCAGGCATAGATCACCTCTGAGTAGGCGGTATGCTACTGAATAGAGCTGGAGTTTTTTTAGTCTGGCAGCATATGACATATGTTGGAGACCCTTGATCCTCTTGGTGAGGTACTTTTGGGGTCTCTCCAGCTGCTGCAGGAGCCGGGTGAGTAACATACTAAATGGGGCATTGTACTCAATCATGGGCCTGATAAGGGAGGAGTACAGGGGTACAATGACCTCCTTTGATCTGGATGTGAATCCCTTCATGATAAGGTGGGCAAGGTAGAAGGTCTTTCTAACCACTTTGGCAACGTGGGTGTCGAATGAGAGGTCACTGTCAACTTGGGGCCCCAGGTCTCTGATTACTTTTTCCATACTCAATGGGTTACTGCCTATGTGATAATTTGTGGGTACTTTGTTTTTCCCAAAGGGGATGACTATACATTTTTTGGCATTTAGTTTAAGGCCATGACTTCGGCACCAGTTGTCCGTCTCAGTAAGGCCTTTCTGTAGGATGCATGTGTCAGCTGGTGTATCGACTATGGCACTTAGTTTGCAGTCATCTGCGAACTTTGTCAGCCACAACCCTCCCATGTTTGCTTTCACATCTGAGAAATAAATGCCGAACAATAGGGGTCCCAGGACAGAGCCCTGTGGGACAACACTTGTGACTGGCTTTGAGTCTGACAAAGCTCCAGCGATTTTGACTTTATGGGTTCTGTCCTTTAGCCAGTTTGCAACCCATCTTGTGACATATGGGTTTACATTTAAGCTGCTGAGCTTGTCTATGATGCCTGAGTGGGGTATTATGTTGAAGGCTTTAGCCAAGTCCAGGTACGCTGTATGGACTGCTTTGCCCTCATCAATGGCTCTAGTGACTGTTTCAAAAAAGTCAAACAGCTTCAAAAGGCAGGATCTGCCCTTTACAATGCCAAACTGAGTAGGATCAAGTGTCTGTTGGTCCCCTATGTCTCTGTTTATGAGTTCCATAATGATTCTTTCCATAGCTTTGCAGACCAGGCTGGTTAAGCTTATGGGGCGGTAGTTTCCAGGGCCTGTAGAGGAGCCTCCTTTGTGGAGTGGGACCATTGTTGCTGTACGCCAGTGTTCAGGTACATATCCTGTAGTAAGGCTAACGTTAAACAGCATTTTTATGTGCGGGTTTAGCTCCTCTTGGAGATTACTTAGCATGCAACCTGGGATACCGTCAGGTCCCATAGATGCTGTGTTTTTAGCTTTGCTGAGAGTGGGTCTCACCTGGACATCTGAGATGACAGAGAGGTTACATTCAGCTGGGATAACTATTTCTTCTTTTGGGGGTGAGGGAGGGGAAAAATTTGCACTGAACCTGTCTGCCAGTATGTTGGCAATATCTGTGGGTTCAGTGTATTTTTTGTCGTTATGAACTAACTCTGAGCATATCTGAGGGTTTCCGCCCAGGTTTCTCACATAGCTGAAGAAGGCCTTATGGTTATCTTTAGTGTCCTTAGCGATTTTTCTCTCAAAGTTGGCCTTGGATGTTTTTATGAGTGAACATAGCTTTTTGCTAGTGCTGGTCAGAGATGCCTTCCCTTTATGGGATTTTGCTCTGTCTTGCAGTAGCTTCCTTCTTTTGTTATACAGTTTGTTTATGACTGGGGTCCACCAGACAGGATGCCTGCCCTTGGTGGAGAGGGTCTTGGTTTTATTTGGCATTGCATGATCCATGCATTCTTGGAGATGTCCGTAGAAAGCATTTGTGAAGGATTCAGCATTGTGGGATGTGGTTTCCTCTGGTCCAGGGGGCTTAAAGGATACCATCTCTGTCTTGAGATGTGTAAAGTCGGCCTTTGAGAAGTTTCTCACTGTAGTCTTTTGTGCTGGGGGTGGAGGTGGGATATGAATATCCAGGGTGATTAGTTTGTGGTCAAATCTCACTAGTGAGGGGTATACTTCTGGTGAGGAGCATTTTGTCCCCATGTTTGTGATGATCAGGTCTAGTATATTTTCTCCCCTTGTGGGAGAGGTGACTAGCTGTTCCATTGCATTCGAGTTAATGAATTCCAGGAACCTTTGGGCTAGGGTGTTAGGGCTAGAATAATGCACCCAGTCTATGTTAGGGTAGTTGAAATCTCCCAATATGATGGTATTTGGTGAGACATTCATATCCTCCAATGTCTTCAGGAAGGCTGAATGGGGTTCCTGAGATTGGGAGGGTGGTCTGTAACATGCTACCAGTTCTATAGCAGTTTTGCCTATGGTTAGTAGCACCTGGATGGTCTCCGATGCTTCATGTGTTGCCACTAACCTGGAGGTGTGGGTGTCCCTGATGAATATGGACACTCCCCCTCCCTTTGTGGTTTGGCCCGAGTTCTGGGTCCGAAATGCATGATACGAGGTATAGCCTGGTAGAGCTGGGGTGCTCTCAGGAGCCTTGAACCAGGTTTCAGTTACTGCACAGACATCGATGCTCTCCATACTGAGGACTGCTTCGAGAGCCTGCATCTTGAGATTTAGACTTCTGGCATTGAGCAACATTACCCTTAGTTTTTTTCCATTTTTGTTTTCTAAGGAGGTGGGTTTGTCTTTTGAGCCTTGCCTAAAAAAGGCACTATGGGGTAGCAAGAGCCTTTGCCAATATCTGAAAGCCCAGGGGTGACAGGTGCAAGCCATCCCTAGCGAAGCATCGTGGCTTGGCGAGCATGTCATCCCAAGCTGAGAGGCATTGGATCCCCTTTGAATGACACCAATACTTAAGCCAATTGTTGAAATTGATCATCTTGTCTTCATATTGTGGCATCATTCTTGGTGAGGGTAAGATGCTACTCAAGGTCAGGGTCATACAGGCCTGGGCTACATGCTCAGAGAGCTCCTCTATGTCTCTTTTCATGTAGTCCAGGGAGGTACGTCTCAGGTCATTCACACCAACATGGACAATGACTGAGTCATATTTGTACTTGCCTTGGAGTGACCTGAGTGCTTGTGTTATGTGGCGGATCCTAGCGCCAGACAGGCAGCTCTCCGTGACCTTCTCCTTGTTCAGCCTGGTGAGCGGGACGTCAGTTGGTGGGAAAACCAGAGCAGGCAGAAACATAGCTTTAAAAATACCAGTATACAAATACCAGTACCACAAATTTGATTTATTTCTCATTCCAAGTAGAATATCTGAGAAGCTGAAAGGTACAGTGTGCCATATTTCTGCCCTTCACTGTAGAACAGGATTACTAGTATACATTTATAAATTCTGTACTCAGCTTAACTAGGCATTTGTGTTGTCCATTTTCACCTTGGTTCCCTTGCCAGTTTTCTCCAGTAATTTCCAGCCCCCTCCTGCCTATTCTCTGTACCTATAATTGCTGTCATCCTTATCAGCAGAATATCTTTTCTCCATTCTAGTGTTGGCTTAGTTCTTAGAATACGTTTTGCTACTTTATGAATATAATATTTTTTTGTATGGTTATTGTTATTCTCCTTAAGCATCTGCATACAAAATCCTAGTCTCTCATTTCTTGAGCTCCCCCTCTGTTATGCTCCCTTCTTCCCATTCTAGTTACCTCTTTACTTTAGAGTGTGGAGATCAATCTTAACTTTTGGTCAGTGTCAGTGTGGTGTTTTGCACAGTCTCACTGTGTTTTGCATGGATTCCTCCAGGTATTCTGGTTTCTTCCCAAGAAAGTCTCACAGATTAGCTACAATGAAGTTGCCCATATATATAATATGTACCCTTCAATTTGTCTCCTTGATCATGGCAAAAAAAGGTTTGAGTGAGACCATATCTCTTACTTAAACAAATAGAATAAAATTACACTAAATTAGTCTCTAGTATACTATATAGTTTTTAGTATCCTATCTAGCATAGCATCTACTTGTCTTACATCTGTGATTCGATTCTCTTTTAGAAAAACTGAAGAGATGTAAAGTCATCTTCCTGTTTGGGGTGCTGGTTCTGGCGCCAAGACTGGCAAAAAATCTAGCAGAAAAATTCAAGTTGCTCCATTTATCATTTGATGACCTACTACTGGAGAAGGCTTATAATGAAAATTCAGTAGGTAAAGAAATTAAAGACACCATCAAGATAGGCAATCCACTGTCTATGGTAAGGGCCACAACTGCATTTCATTTTAATGGATATAAATATTGGGCAGGATTCACAAAGGCTTGCACAGAGTGTAAGAGATGTGTAACACTCCATGCAAGCCTCACGGTCCAGGAACAGCCCTAAACTCCGTGTAAGAGACCAGCTAAAATGTCTCTTACACGAACTGGGCGTGGACATGCTAAATACCTCACTTGCAGCCGAAAGGTATGCAAATGAGGTATATTAGCAATCCACGAAGCAGAAACCAGCCCGTGTAAGAGACGTTTTAGCTGCAGAAATGTACTCAGTTGACAACTGAGTACGTTTCTGCAAAATTCACAAAGGAGCCATGTCAGCTCCAAATAAAGGGTGCATATGTGTCAGGCAGCATGCCAATGGCCAAATATGTGGCCATTGGCAAGGTAACCCGATGCAAAAATAATAAAAATATAATTTTTGTTTTCGGCGATCACCGATATTTAAACCCAACGCAGCCCCGAGCAAATGGGCTGTGCTGTATAAAACATAAAAATGAAGGTTATAAACCCACAAATGTGGGTTTTATGCAATACATGGAATGACAATGCAGGGACCAGCAGACCAAAAACAACATGGCCACCGTGTAGTGGTTGCTAAGGGGGGAAGCTGAGTGTAAGACATGTAACTAAGCATTAGTAGGCAATCTCATGTAAATGAGGCTTAGGATACTGAATCTCACAGTCACATAGCAAATGAGCACAGTTTGAGTAGTGTAAGAGATACAAAAGGGGGAGGAATAGAGTAGGAGATAGGTGACATCACAGGGGGGAATGTTAGAAAGAAATGCAGTTCATTGGAGGTCAGTGTAACATGACAGATGACAGACACAGATCAGGGAAAGAGGAGTGCCACAAGATAAGTCTGGGAAAGTCAAGAAATGGAAGGTGTACACTGTTACTTACACTAAAGTTTCTTGCTGGGCGTGCATGTGCACGTGTGTGTGCCATGAAGCGCGAGTAGGGCAGTGTGCGCGCATGTAAGGCAGACTGAGCATGTGGGAGCGTGTTGGTAGATGTTTAACACTGTTTGCGCTGGTGTGCATGCGTGCAGGGCAGACTGATCATGTAAGAGCCTGTTGGCAGACTTGTAAGACTGTTTGCGCTGGTGTGTGCACGTTGTGGATGAACCAAGTGGCATTAAGCAGGCTTCTTGGGATGACCTGTTAGGAAACAGAAAGGAGGGGTTTTTTAGGGTTTGTTTTTAGGGCTAGAATAATGCACCCAGTCTATGTTAGGGTAGTTGAAATCTCCCAATATGATGGTATTTGGTGAGACATTCATATCCTCCAATGTCTTCAGGAAGGCTGAATGGGGTTCCTGAGATTGGGAGGAGTGGTCTGTAACATGCTACCAGTTCTATAGCAGTTTGCCTATGGTTAGTAGCACCTGGATGGTCTCCGATGCTTCATGTGTTGCCACTAACCTGGAGGTGTGGGTGTCCTGATGAATATGGACACTCCCCCTCCCTTTGTGGTTTGGCCCGAGTTCTGGGTCCGAAATGCATGATACGAGGTATAGCCTGGTAGAGCTGGGGTGCTCTCAGGAGCCTTGAACCAGGTTTCAGTTACTGCACAGACATCGATGCTCTCCATACTGAGGACTGCTTGAGCCTGCATCTTGAGATTTAGACTTCTGGCATTGAGCAACATTACCCTTAGTTTTTCCATTTTTGTTTTCTAAGGAGGTGGGTTTGTCTTTTGAGCCTTGCCTAAAAAAGGCACTATGGGGTAACAAGAGCCTTTGCCAATATCTGAAAGCCCAGGGTGACAGGTGCAAGCCATCCCTAGCGAAGCATCGTGGCTTAGCGAGCATGTCATCCCAAGCTGAGGCATTGGATCCCCTTTGAATGACACCAATACTTAAGCCAATTGTTGAAATTGATCATCTTGTCTTCATATTGTGGCATCATTCTTGGTGAGGGTAAGATGCTACTCAAGGTCAGGGTCATACAGGCCTGGGCTACATGCTCAGAGAGCTCCTCTATGTCTCTTTTCATGTAGTCCAGGGAGGTACGTCTCAGGTCATTCACACCAACATGGACAATGACTGAGTCATATTTGTACTTGCCTTGGAGTGACCTGAGTGCTTGTGTTATGTAAGCGGATCCTAGCGCCAGACAGGCAGCTCTCCGTGACCTTCTCCTTGTTCAGCCTGGTGGCGGACGTCAGTTGGTGGGAAAACCAGAGCAGGCAGAAACATAGCTTTAAAAATACCAGTATACAAATACCAGTACCACAAATTTGATTTATTTCTCATTCCAAGTAGAATATCTGAGAAGCTGAAAGGTACAGTGTGCCATATTTCTGCCCTTCACTGTAGAACAGGATTACTAGTATACATTTATAAATTCTGTACTCAGCTTAACTAGGCATTTGTGTTGTCCATTTTCACCTTGGTTCCCTTGCCAGTTTTCTCCAGTAATTTCCAGCCCCCTCCTGCCTATTCTCTGTACCTATAATTGCTGTCATCCTTATCAGCAGAATATCTTTCTCCATTCTAGTGTTGGCTTAGTTCTTAGAATACGTTTTGCTACTTTATGAATATAATATTTTTTTGTATGGTTATTGTTATTCTCCTTAAGCATCTGCATACAAAATCCTAGTCTCTCATTTCTTGAGCTCCCCCTCTGTTATGCTCCCTTCTTCCCATTCTAGTTACCTCTTTACTTTAGAGTGTGGAGATCAATCTTAACTTTTGGTCAGTGTCAGTGTGGTGTTTTGCACAGTCTCACTGTGTTTTGCATGGATTCCTCCAGGTATTCTGGTTTCTTCCCAAGAAAGTCTCACAGATTAGCTACAATGAAGTTGCCCATATATATAATATGTACCCTTCAATTTGTCTCCTTGATCATGGCAAAAAAAGGTTTGAGTGAGACCATATCTCTTACTTAAACAAATAGAATAAAATTACACTAAATTAGTCTCTAGTATACTATATAGTTTTTAGTATCCTATCTAGCATAGCATCTACTTGTCTTACATCTGTGATTCGATTCTCTTTTAGAAAAACTGAAGAGATGTAAAGTCATCTTCCTGTTTGGGGGTCCTGGTTCTGGCGCCAAGACTGGCAAAAAATCTAGCAGAAAAATTCAAGTTGCTCCATTTATCATTTGATGACCTACTACTGGAGAAGGCTTATAATGAAAATTCAGTAGGTAAAGAAATTAAAGACACCATCAAGATAGGCAATCCACTGTCTATGGTAAGGGCCACAACTGCATTTCATTTTAATGGATATAAATATTGGGCAGGATTCACAAAGGCTTGCACAGAGTGTAAGAGATGTGTAACACTCCATGCAAGCCTCACGGTCCAGGAACAGCCCTAAACTCCGTGTAAGAGACCAGCTAAAATGTCTCTTACACGAACTGGGCGTGGACATGCTAAATACCTCACTTGCAGCCGAAAGGTATGCAAATGAGGTATATTAGCAATCCACGAAGCAGAAACCAGCCCGTGTAAGAGACGTTTTAGCTGCAGAAATGTACTCAGTTGACAACTGAGTACGTTTCTGCAAAATTCACAAAGGAGCCATGTCAGCTCCAAATAAAGGGTGCATATGTGTCAGGCAGCATGCCAATGGCCAAATATGTGGCCATTGGCAAGGTAACCCGATGCAAAAATAATAAAAATATAATTTTTGTTTTCGGCGATCACCGATATTTAAACCCAACGCAGCCCCGAGCAAATGGGCTGTGCTGTATAAAACATAAAAATGAAGGTTATAAACCCACAAATGTGGGTTTTATGCAATACATGGAATGACAATGCAGGGACCAGCAGACCAAAACAACATGGCCACCGTGTAGTGGTTGCTAAGGGGAAGCTGAGTGTAAGACATGTAACTAAGCATTAGTAGGCAATCTCATGTAAATGAGGCTTAGGATACTGAATCTCACAGTCACATAGCAAATGAGCACAGTTTGAGTAGTGTAAGAGATACAAAGGGGAGGAATAGAGTAGGAGATAGGTGACATCACAGGGGAATGTTAGAAAGAAATGCAGTTCATTGGAGGTCAGTGTAACATGACAGATGACAGACACAGATCAGGGAAAGAGGAGTGCCACAAGATAAGTCTGGGAAAGTCAAGAAATGGAAGGTGTACACTGTTACTTACACTAAAGTTTCTTGCTGGGCGTGCATGTGCACGTGTGTGTGCCATGAAGCGCGAGTAGGGCAGTGTGCGCGCATGTAAGGCAGACTGAGCATGTGGGAGCGTGTTGGTAGATGTTTAACACTGTTTGCGCTGGTGTGCATGCGTGCAGGGCAGACTGATCATGTAAGAGCCTGTTGGCAGACTTGTAAGACTGTTTGCGCTGGTGTGTGCACGTTTTAACCCGAATAAGACGATGGTAAACCATGTAAGCATGTGTGCGCATGTGTAAGCCACTATGAGCGCTTTTCTGCTGGTATGCACGCTGCTCCCCCCTGAGGAAACAGAAAGGAAAAAGGAAGCAACAGAATTAGTAGGAAGCTAGCAGGGAATACTGCTGGAGCTAGCAGGTGAAAACAATTAGAAGCAGGCAATTACACAGGCAGAATAGTAGCCCAGCCCAGCACTTAAAACACTGCAAACAGCAGTGCAGGATGTTTCTCTCAAGAGACACTGCAAGACAGGAGCAAGCTAATAGAAGTGAAAACTGAAAAAGCTTCAATCAGAGCAGAAATGTTAGGGGCTGCCATAGCTGTCATAATGAGACATAGACGACTTGCTGAGGGTGGTGACAATGCAGATGGTGCCAGACAACCCACAGTGAGGAGACGGAGAAGAGTGTACAGGCCCAGGATCACCTACCATGGGTTACATGAGCTGGAGATAGAGTGCTATAGAGTGGACAGAGACCTCCTGCAGCAAATAGTTGAGCTGTGCAGGCCACGCCTCACATACAGAACCAAAAGAGGGGAACCCATCCCAGTGGAAACCAAGGTATGTGTTGGCCTAAGAATACTAGCAACAGGTACCTTCCAGAGACCAACTGGTGATATGATGGGGATATCACAGGCATCAGCCTCCAGGGTACTGCACCAGTTCCTGGATGCCATGTCAGCACATGTTGGTGATCATGTATATTTCCCCAATGCCCGTGAGGTATTGGCCAGCAATATGCGTCTCTTCCAGCAAATAGCGGAATACCCTGAGGTAGTGGGTGCAATAGACTGCACGCACATATGCATCAAAGCACCAGCCGGTGAGCGGGGTAGGGTCTACATTAACCACAAGGGCTTACCCGCTATCAACTGCCAGGTCATGTGTGATGCCCAGGGCATAATAATGAATGTGTGTGCTGGCTGCCCTGGGAGTTACCATGATTCCCACATCTGGCATTTGACGCAGCTGTACCAGACATTTGCCAGTGGGGACATCCCACACAGACACCTAGTGGGGGATGCAGGTTATACACTGGAGCTGTGTCTGATGACACCCATCAGAAACGCACACACACCTGAACAGGAATGCCATAATGAGGCACACGCACAAACACGTAATGTAATAGAGCGTGTGTTTGGGCTGCTCAAGTCACGGTTCCGGTGTCTGGACACATCTGGTGGAGCCTTGAAGTACACACCAACTACATGTACCCAAATTGTCATGGTATGTGCTATGCTACATAATATGATCTTGCGAAAACAGCTGCAGCAGGACCAGCATAGGGCTGGGCCAAACAGCCCCCCCCCCAACCATTGCCAAGGCCATCACAGGCAGAGTGTGACTCGGAGGAGGAAAAACCTGAGCCTGCCCCAGTAGGTAGAAGGAGGCGTGCCCAGTATGCCCTGGTCTTGGCAAAGAGGCAATGCATAGCACATACACTGGCTCAGTAGGAACCCTGGGAATGATAATCCCTCTGACTCACTCAAATAATAACAGGGATGCCTAAAATGACATGACCTGCCCACAAACATGTACAGGGAGTGTAATATGCGCATCCGACAGAGGCAGCCCTGCAGCACCACCTGAGGCATGAATGCCATGTGTTAAGTAATGTAGCACCATGTACTATATGCACACCTGAGGACCCTGACTAATATCCACCCTCACCAAGCATGAAGCCACAAAATGACGATGGGATGATAAATAGCAATAACTGGCTGAAGTAATGCAGGTAGTCAAAGGGGAGCCAATGTGTTCCAGCCTGGGAAGACATGCAGAGCATGGCATGATGCACCACCTGCTAGGGGTGGCATGCACCTATCAGTCCAGGCCCCATGGATACTGGCAAAGGCTGGCAGTACCCACAGCATGCCCTGAATAGGTAAGTCTCAAAACACAAACCCACCTTCATATGTACCACAAGGGATAGGAACCTAGATGTAATGCTACCCAATGCCAGAAGTCTAAACAGCAAGATGTGTGCAGTGTAAACACACACAGTATGGAGAATGTAGATATCAGTCCTGTAATAGAAAACTGGGTCAAGGCTCACATCAGCACCCTAACACTACCATGTCACACCTCATACTGTGCTATACAGCCGCAAAACATGGAACAAGCTACAAAAGGAGGGTGACTAGCAATAAATGTCAAGGATAACCACACCCCCATGTCGGTACCACAACAAGAAGCAGCATTGAATAGCCATGGTCAAATACCAATGGCTAAAACTGCCTCCCAGTATATAGCCTGCTGCAGACTACTGTCCTAATACCAGGAACTGCACCTGGCCTATGTTGGAATACATGAATATATCAAGCCCCCCAAACCACATTATAATGCTTGACTGAAAATACCCAGACATACACCGGGAGCATTATACTAGCACCAACACAGTCGGAGAAAAGTTCCCAGAATCCATAAACCAAAATGCCCAGGAACAATGTACCACACCCACAAGAGGGGTAAGCATACTGTATGTGATAATCAGCAACATGTGTACTGGATGGCAAGATGAGAAGTGCATCCCTCACTGTTAAGACCAGACCATAGAGTAATCACACTGGATATACACATCCCGACCCCAGTCCCTGGCCAGAATACTACAGTGAAAAACATTTGTAAAGCATAGGTTGCACCCCCCCAAACCGATGTGGAATCCACGAAAGGCTCTGTGCAAGTGCAGAATATGGGACACACCGCAGAACATGTTATACAAGCATTCCATGAACACAGCCAGGAATGCTTGGTGTATGCAATCACAAATAACAAGACACAATGCCATACACACAGGCATCTGGCATGCTGGACTCCAGCCATTACCAAACCGTGCAAGAGAATGAGGAAGCTACCACATGATAGAGCAAACATAAAAAGGGAAGTAATCACTGATCAGTAGTATGGGAATAACATATGTCCACACATACAATCCACTAAGGCCAGCCACAACAAGTAGAATCTGTGAATCCAGAGGCAATGTGACACCTGTCCCAAGTACACAGACAACCACAACTCCCCCCAATAAATACAAATATATGTGATAGATGCAACCATGTATCCAAACCGGAGGCTGAGCTCCCCCAACTCAGCACTGTCAAAACTAGTCAGGAAGAGAAGGTAACCACATACACCACAAACCCAGTCCCACATAGACCTACCACAACTGTAAACCAAACACATAAACACAGAAAAACATTCCCGGAGGCCCTATTTACAAACACACCCCACCAACAGAAGCCTCCAAAGCAGATCCCAAGCAACCACAACCTCCAAACATAGCACATGCAACACATAGTACACAAAGTTGGTGTGCCAAACAGTCACAGGCCAGAACGAGAAACAACATGCCTGATACAGTTGTAATAGGTGTCTGTATAGGCAGACACACTGCTGTCCCACTCACCAGACTGAACAAGGGAAAGGGTACAGTAGGCTGCCTGTAGGCTGCCACAATATGCCACATAACACAAGTATGCAGGTCACCCCAAAGCAAGCAGAAATATGATGCACTCAATGTCCATGCTGGTGTGAATGACCTGAGATGTACCTCCCTGAACTACATGAAAAGAGACATGGATGAGCTCTCGGAGTATGTACCTCAGGCTGATATGACACTGGCCGTGTGCAGCATCCAACCCTCACCAAGAATGATGCCACAGTACAAACACAGAATGATCATCTTTAACAGGTGGCACAGTTACAGCTGTCAGTCCAAGAGGGTCTAATGTCTGTCTGCTTGAGATGTCATGCATGACAAGCCATGCTGCTGTTCCAGGGATGGCTTGCACCTGTTACCCCTGTGCGTCTGGATACTGGATAAGGCCTTTGCCACCTCCATAGAGCCGTATGTAGGCAAGGCCAAAAAGACTACCCACCACCCTAGAAAACATAAGTGGTAAGAAACATAAGGGTAATGTTGACCAATGCCAGATGTGTAAACTGAAATATGCATGCCCCTGAGGCACTTCCCAGTATGGAGAACATTGATGTCTGTGCAGTGACAGAAGCCTGCTGCAAGCATAGTGATGGCACACCAGCACTACCAGGTTATACCACATATCATGCGTTATGGCCCCAACACCTGGACCAAAACATCAAAGGAGGGGGAGTATACATATGCAGCACAGACACCCATATGGCCAGGTAACTGACAATGCACAAAGCAGTGGAGACCACCCATGTGCACCTAAGTGTAGTCAAAACTGCTGTACAGTCTGTAGCATGCGACAGACCACACTCTCACACACAAGAACTCCACCCAGACATCCTGAAGACACTGGACAGTATGAATGTCCCACCAAATACCAGACAAGGTACTCACAAATTACCACATAGGTGGTAAACCATTATGTATGCAAGGAGTAATCAGGGACCTAGGGACACAAGTCAACTGTAATCTGTCATGTGACACACACAATGCCAATGTGGCTAGGAAGATTGTCTATACTGGACACCGTATCATGAAAGGATTCACATCTACAACAACAGAGGTCACTGTGCCTCTGTACTGTTCCCTTATCACACCCATAATCTAGTACAATGACTCATATGGGATGTACCGTACGTGACACCTGCAGCGGTTCGGAAGACCTCAAAGGTACCCCACCAAGAGGATAAAGGGTGTCAAATATATGTCATATGCTGCCTGGCTGTAGACACCCCAGCTGAATGCAGTCACAGACTGCCTACACAGAGGCATTGTATGTCTGTTGTACAAGGCCATGTCCAACACAGGAGTAATGGGCTTTCTCCACCACAGGAAATCAAAGCCATTGGAGCTGTGACAGTGACAGATGTCAACCTCAACACATAATGAAATAGGATGTGCTGGAGGGACAGATACATAACCCAGAGGCTCCCCACACCCAGAAACAGGATCCCAATCCATGTTAGGCAGAGCCCCTCACTGACACCCCTCAACAGGAATATTGCCAAGTGGATGGATGATCGTACATGTATACTGGGGGTCTTCATTGTGTCACGACCAGACAGAGGCACAGTAAAGAAAATCATAAATGGCCATAATAGTGACATAGCATGGGGCGGCGAAAGACACACACACTCTGGCTTGGATTACTAATGCCCTGGGGTGGATAGCCTAGTATGAACCCATGAACGTATGAAGATACATACTGTACAGGACACTAAGGAGAATCACAAGGCTTACTTAACTGATGGTAGGAACCATGTTGGGAATCCACAGATATGCTCCGAATCACACAGATATTACAAACAACATACCAAACACACACACATATTGCCAACATACGACCTGACAGGTGCAGTGCAAACCCCCCCCCCCCCAGAATGCAAAATATCTATCCCAGCAGACTGCTGGTCCCCTGACATTGCAGATGCTGAGGTAACAGCCATCATCTGCAAAGCAAAACACACAGCAGCAAAGGTATGTGATGGTGTCCTGGGCTGAGGCCAACATGGACTCCAAGAACAATGGAATGCCAAATCACACTACTGCCCAATGTCAGCCTTACCACAGGACATGTACCCAAACAGCAGTGTACAACAACAGTGGTCCTTCACAACAAAGGTGTTGCCTGAATGGATACTGCAAACTACCACCCCAGGATCCTGACAAGCTTGGTCTGCACAGCTATGGAAAGGATCAGTATGTACCACAGACATAAAGCTATCGTGGACCTACTGATACTGGACCCTACACAGTGTGGCTGTCATAACTTCAGATCCTGCCCCTAAACATGTTCGACCCATTTGAAGCAGTCATTAAGGTCATTGATGAGGGCAATGTGGTCCACACAGCGTAGCTGGACCGTGCATATGCTTCTAGACAATACCCTACGAGTTCAGTATGGATATGTTCACCAGCTGAAATATATACCCCTATGTCAGTAGAGGGGTTGCAAACCAGACCAAGGACAGAACTGACATGGTTAGACATGCTGCATCCATGTCAGACTACAAAGCAGATATGAGTGGCATCCCACAAGGCTTGGTCCTGGGCTCCCCCCGTTCTGTATATATGTCCCATAGGTATAGGCCAACATGGAAGGACTGTGACTGAACATGTATGCAGAGGAGTACAAACAGCCCAACATATCCAACCCCCAGCTGACACAAGCAACTCACAAAAAGGCCACCTACAAACAGACAACTGGAGCCATAGCCATGTCAGCAGGCTAATTGCAGAACTGTGGATAGACAACCACCATGGATATAGAGTAAGTGCCCACAAATCACCACACAGGTGCTAACCCATTATGTACCTAACATGTAATGAGAGACCTGGGGACACAAGGTGATAGATATCCTGCACTGGACAAACATGTGGCTGTAGTGTTCGCAAAAACATACCATATACCCACCCAATCATGAAGGTTGTCAGATGTAGATAAGGGGAGGTCACTGTAGCTCTGCAGTCATCCTTCATCAGCATCACAATTGACTACAATAGCCCCTGTGGGATATACCTCAGCAGATACCTCCATCAACTGTAAAGTCCACAACAGTACCCCACCAGGAGTAGTAAAGAGCATGAACAGATGCCATGTGTTGCCTGAGTAAACAAACTGCAGCCCCACACACTGCCATACTGCCCAGCTACAGGCAAGCTGTGCCTGATGTATGAAGCCATGTCCAACCCGGAAGCAATGAACATGCTGCACCTTGTACAATCTGAATGGCAGTGAGGTATGCACATGAGAGACCTGAACCCCAGCACTGACATACATAGGACAAGCTGTACAGAATGATCCATAACACAGAAGGCACCCCCATTCTTAGTAGACTCCCGGTACAGGTTAGCCAGAGAGTCACTTATCGACACCCCTCAAGAGGAATCCCAATGAGTGTATGGGAGATGGTAGGTTAACCCTGGGTATCACTGTTATGTCAGAGGTAGACGGAGGCACAGTATGCCAACCATGACATATGTCATGGCAAACTCCAGTTATAATGTGTGTCGAAGGACAAACACACCCTGTGACTAGCATCAGAAATGGCCTAGGGAACATCGCTTGCCAATGTCCACCCATGTTGTGGAATACACTACCAATGTTGGATGAGCCTGGTGTAGGTAGTCCATATCTGAACATAATGCAACATGGTCATATGTGCACAACTGGCCCCTACACAGTCTGTTGTGCACACTATGAAGATGTCAAGCAGTGATAGGACTAAAGCCCAGGATACTGTCCACCACAGTGAAAGTACTGAACTAGTACACTATACGGTACTACAGTATTAGGTCATTATGAAAGTATGTTGACAACTGTCTGCAGAGTATCCCATGCAATCCCTGCAAGCACAGTATAATCCCTGTTGTGGCAGACACAAAGCAGTTGGCGAGTTAGTACACAACATGACACCCAACACACAACCATAAACGTGAGATATTGTTGAAGTTCACACACACCCAAATATGTGGTGGACTTCAGAGTGCAACATATGGAAAGCTCACACTGGGCATGCTCGCACACTTTGATAAATGAGGCATATGTCAGACAACATGCCATGGAAAGGCTGAACTGGGCATGCTCACACACTTAGGCCATATCTCCGTTTAGCAGTTGGCCACACATATCTGGTATTTGTATGTGTCATTCCAGGAACCAACCACAACACAGCAATCTGCCCAGTGCACACAGTAAATGACTACAGAGACATATGTGATATAGTGGATCGCCATCATATGCAAACATCTTTCACAGATACACAAGTTGGTCATAGGAACAGGGAATGCTATGGCAATAAAGACCTGCAAACAGTAGAACAGCACAACAAATATTGTGCATCTGACAATTGAACATATGGGTGTAGAGGTCAATACTAGGCTTTTGCCCTAGGGAATGACAGCTCAGCTAGAGTGTGCTTGGCATCTGCATCCCCAGTACAGTAGACTACTGTGCCACTGTAAAGTAGGTCACATAAGGCAACGTGTGAGGCTAGTGAGCTGTGCCTCTGTCAAGCAGGGGCACAGTGGAGATCCCAGGGTTTGAATGTGCTAAGCCACAGCCATGTTGTTGGTGTGTGCTGGAAGAGGGTTGCAGATGATCCCTAACAGTAAGTGGCCATCAATAACAGACTGAGGGGAGCCCTATCTGCATTGTCTGGACAATTCCACTGTCAACACTGTGTTGTGATGATTATGTGGGAATGAAGTGTCGTGCTGGAACTGTTCACAGATATCCTCCCTCTGTGGGCTGTGGGCTGCAATGTATTAGCTCATTCTGTCTGTTGGACGGCTCATATATGGCTGGAGTACACCTGACAGGTGTCTTGTTGTGGAGCAGTCATGAGTATATGTTGGATAGCATGATCAATGCAAACCGTACACATGCTCATAGAATGCAATTGTCGAGGATTATGCTGAGTGGCCAGTATAGTCCCCCAGCATGGGTCCTTTGAAGTCAGCCACCCCAGTCTTCACAAGTGTAGAGTCTGCTTGTGCTAAATACAGTTTGTGTGCAGTGACAACCTTGCCTGGGGTTGGGGATGGGATATGGATGTCCAGGGAAAGGTGGGTACAGTCAGATATCAACAATGGTGGTCTACCTCTGGTGTGGAACAGTGAGTACCCATGTTGCAGATGGACAGGTGCAATATGTATTCCCCCATGTGGCTGTGGTGTGTGGTTCTGCCATAGCACATGGACCCACAAATTGTAGTGGCTGTAGGGTAAAGTGGTAGAGGCCTGAGTAGTTCTCACACACAATATGCCTGTACCTGATGTTAACAACTGGAATGGTGTATGTGAACACCTGCATATCCTGGCACTGTTCCCAGGGAAGCTAAGTGTGTGTCCTGGATGTGGGTGTGGTGTTCTGGACTGGTTGTGTTGTGTGTTACAGGTCCTGTGGTCACGAAGCATGGTATAGAACATAACCTGCCAGTGCGATGTGCATATCTGACCCTGACGTAGGTGGCTGCAAATGCATATATATGCTATCCCCCACCTGACAGGTAGTACTAGATGTACATAACTCTGTAGAAATAAAGATGTCAGCACCCTATAAATACTGCAGGTGCAGACTAGATGCCCAGTAATTTGGTTAGCGCGCTCTGCTAATGCATCTCCCACAAGTGTCATAATATAGGTAGGTAGGAGTTTGAACCATGCAATTGCTCAGTGTGTGTGTGTGTGTGTGTGTGTGTGTGTGTGTGTGTGTGTGTATGTGGGTGAGCAGGGTTGATGTGTGTGCAAGTCTGTGTGAGTAAGATGTCCCTTTTGGCAACTGTGAAAGCACTCTACAGGATGCACATTCCCCTGTCTTAGCACGGATGATGACAGCACCCTATAAGTACAGCAGGAGAAGGGAGACCTTCCAGTAATTCGAATAGCGTGCTCTGCTAATGCGTCTGTCATGAGTGTCAAAACATAGCGAGGGAGGGGTTTTAATCCTGCAACTGCCCAGTGTGTGTGGAGGGGGGTTAGTGTGTGTGCAAGTCTGTGTGAGGGAGATGTCCCTTTTGGCAACTGTGAAAGCACTCTACTGGATGCACATTCCCCTATCTCAGCACGGATGATGTCAGCACCCTATAAGTACAGCAGGAGAAGGAAAGCTTCCCAGTAATTCAAATAGCATGCTCCGCTAATGTGTTTGTCACAAGTGTCATAATATAGTTAGGAAGGGGTTTGAATCCTGCAACTGCCCAGTGTGTGTGTAGGGGGGGTAGTCTGTGTGAGGGAGATGTCCCTTTTGGCAACTGTGAAAGCACTCTACAGGATGCACATTCCCCTATCTCAGCACTGATGATGTCAGCACCCTATAAGTACAGCAGGAGAAGGGAGCCCTCCCAGTTATTCAAATAGTGCGCTCCGCTAATGTGTCTGTCATGAGTGTCATAACATAATTAGATAGGGGTTTGAATCATGCAACTGCCCAGTGTGTGTGGAGGGGGTTAGTGTGTGTGCAAGTCTGTGTGAGGGAGATGTCCCTTTTGGCAACTGTGAAAGCACTCTATAGGATGCACATTCCCCTATCTCAGCACGGATGATGTCAGCACCCTATAAGTATAGCAGGAGAAGGGAAACCTCCCAGTAATTTGGATGGCGCGCTCTGTTAACGCATCTGTCATGAGTGTCATAACATAATTAGGTAAGGGTTTGAATCCTGCAACTGCCCAGTGTGGGTGGAGGGGGGTTAGTGTGTGTGCAAGTCTGTGTGAGGAAGATGTCCATTTTGGCAACTGTGAAAGCACTCTACAAGATGCACATTCCCCTATCTCAGCACAGATGATGTCAGCACCCTATAAGTACAGCAGGAAAAGGGAAACCTCCCAGTAATTCAAATAGCGCGCTCTTCTAATGTGTCTGTCATGAATGTCATAACATTGTTAGGTAGAAGTTTGAAACCTGCAAATGGCAAGAGTGTGTGTTTGGATGTGGGGAGTTTGTGTATGTGCAATTCTGTATGAAAAACCTGTGCTTTTTTGCAATCAGGAGAACACACTACATGATGCACATTACCCTTTCCAAACAGTGATGATGTCAGCACCCTATACATACAGCTGGAGAAGGGACACCTCTCAGTAATCCGAATAGCATAGTCTGCTACAGCGTCACTCCCAAGTGTCATAACATAGTTAGGTAGGGGTTTGAAACCAGCAAGTGTGTGTGTGTTTGGATGGGTGGAGTTTGTGTGTGTGCAATTCTGTATGAAAAATAAGTGCTTTTTTGCAATCAGGAGATCACACTACATGATGCACATTACCCTTTCCAAACAGTGATGATGTCAGCACCCTATACATACAGCTGGAGAAGAGCCACCTACCAGTAATCCAACTAGCGCAGTCTGCTACAGCGTCACTTTCAAGTGTCATAACATAGTTTGGTAGGGGTTTGAAAGCTGCAAATGGCAAGTGTGTGTTTGGATGTGGGGAGTTTGTGTGTGTGCAATTCTGTATGAAAAAACATGTTAGTTTTGGCAATCAAGAGATCACACTACCTGATGCACATTATCCTTTCAAAACGCTGATGATGTCAGCACCCTATAAGTAAAGCCAGAGAAGAGGAACCTCCTAGTAATCCGAATAGTGCGCTTCGCTAATGCGTCTCTCTCACGTGTCATGACATAGTTAAGTAGGGGTATGAATCCTGCAAATGGCAAGTGTGTGTGTGGGAGTAGTAGGGTGTGTATAAATGCAAGTGTGAGAAAAGAAATCCTTCTGGCAAATACTACAATACACCAGATGCTGCATATTCCCCCAGTAAACACAGGGGATGTCACTACACTATCAGCACAGCAAAACAGGGCTAGTTGGCCAGTAATGCCAATAGTGCACTCAGCTACTGGGTCTATTACCATTGTCAGAGTACAGATAGGTATGTTTTGGTAACCCACAACTGCCACATGTGGTTGTGTCACACATTATGACCTTGTGTGGGTCTTTGTGCTTAACAATGCATGCCATTGCCTAAACCAGCAATGGCAATGCACACATGATGTATGTGTGTGACACATGCACATAAATACCTGTGACCTGCAGTAGTTACCATGTCTGACACATGCCTCAAGTGGATGAATGGTATTTGCAATGCATAACAATATTACTGTGTCTTACTTTGCAGGGGCCGCACACGGTATGTGTCTATACAGTGTGGGTGTATATGGTAAAATACCTACAGCAGGGGATACACATCTGGTCTGGGCCATATAGTCTACATGTAGTTGATGTACAGGTGCTGCATGTTCCCACCTGTTGTGGGAGTGGTAACATGTCATTCCACTGCAATTCAGTGACCACATGTTAGGAACCCTTCAACTAGTGTGTTGTACCTACAGTAATGCTCATGCACAATGTTTGGCTGGATGCAATCCAGCCATATAAAGACAGTTCTTGAGACTTGCATATTGCCAGTGTTGTTATGGAGGATAGGTGGGTTTCCTGTGTATGGGAGGGTTGTGTGTGCCAGGCTATGAACCAGACGGCCATCCCACACACTGTTAGCTGCACATGAATAGGCCCTGATGCTTTGTGCTGTGCCAACTACCTGGAGGTGTGTGTATATGTGGTGCCTTGGGATACCACCCCCTGTCCAGTGTTACATGTGTAGGGGACGACAGGCATGGTATGAGGTATAACCTGGCAGTGATGGGTTGCACCTATGAGCCGTGAATCAGGACTCTGGTACTGCACAGACATTGCAGTTCACCGTGCTGAGGACAGTGTCCAGTGCATGCATCTTGCGGTGTACACTGCTGGTGTGGTGTAGCATCACTGTTAGTGTCCTATCCTGTGTGATACCCATGGAGGTGGCTATGTAATCCGTGTCCTGCAGCATAAGGCAGTATGTGTGTATCAAGGGGCTTTGCCAATATACATTGGGCCATGGGTGTCACATGCAAGCTGCCCCTCGCACATCATTATGGCCTCCCTAGCATGTAAGCACACGTTGACAGCCAGTGGATACCCTATGAATGACATTGGAGACTGAGCAGAATGTAGACATAGAACACCCTTCCTACATATAGTGGTAGCATACCTGGTGAGGGTATGATGGCAACCAAGATCAGGCTCATACTGGCCCATGCCACATGCTGAGAGATCCCTTCTATGTTCCTATCATGTAGTCCAGGGAGGTATGTCTCAGGTCATCCATAGTGGCATGGTCAATGACTGAGTCATATGTGTCCATGCCTCTGACTGATCTGTATGCATGTGTGTTGTGGTGGACCATAGTGCCCCAGAGGCATATCACTGTGACCTTCACCATGTACAGCCTGTTGAGCGGGACCCCACTGCAGCGGCCAAGAGAGGTACCTGACACATATGTAGCAGGTGTGTTGTGTAGCCCTACAGGCTGTGAGTGTGTGGCACGCGGGATGTGTGTGCCATGTGTGGCATGTGCTCTGTTCTGACATAACATATGCCTGTGTTCCAGCTGCGGAGGTATGTGATGCTCAGGCAGGATGCTATTCTGAGTCCCCACGTATGCCCCAGTGTGTTCAGCTTGCTGTCAGTGCGGGTCTTTGTCTGACTGGTATTGTAGTCACTGTAGTATGACATGCCACCTGACAGGGTATGGCATTACTGGGTTCAGAGTGCTCAGTCCCAAGATTGGCTATGTGGTGGCATCACACACATGTGTTCTACGTTCCTGGCCAAGGCTGATGGTTGACTGCATACATGTGGCAGCTGTGACATTGCCACATGACTCACATAAACCACAACTGGACCATAGAGGTGATTCACAGATAACCTTTGCACATGCTACCCTAGTAGTCTGATTGCCATGGTGAGTACCAACACATAGGGCCAATGGGGAACAACATACTGAAGGTGTGTATGTGTGGGTGTACTGTCACTGTTACATAGCACTGGCATATATGACTGCACACGTGGGTAAATGCCAGGTAAGACATGTGCAATGTGTCACAGGCAATGTACATGTGAACAGGACAGACAGTGACATTCTGTCATGTGTAAACTTGACATACGTATCGTACGCTATGCAGATGTCAGTAGGAGTCCACAGAAGCCCTGTAACTCTGCATTGCAGGTGGAAGCAGTGTTTCAGGGAACCCCAAGCGAACATGCATGCAAACAAAGCTACAGTAAGCAGGGCTGGAAGTAGTCCATTGTACAACAAAGAAGAGGTAACACTAACAGTAGGTAACAGTGCAAATATGTAGGCACTATCAACATGTACCCAGGGATGCACAGCGCAGATGCCCATGATAGAACTGATATTATGTCATAGTTAATTGTGATTTGGATTACATTGGTACTGCACACATATCAACATGTGCAAACATCCACATTGCATACTCGTTGTGGGCAACTTGCCACCATTACTGTACATGTCCATCATTGCATATCACTACTTGCATTAGCTTCCCCCCTGTGCTACCCATGTATGTGGCTATCTGTTGACATCCTTACCACCGGTATGCAATTATGTGCAGCTGTTACACTTTGGTACGTACTATGGGTGCAGATAACAATTTAGGACAGTCATATGGTTACTGCATCAGGCATGCTGGGATATACACACAGTCATATCAGCACACTGTACTGTTACCAACATGATACTACTAATACACTTCTATGTAGTCACCCTGTGCATCAGCAATGTGTTTACCTGTTCCTGCACTGATGTTGGAGATTGCAGGAGGTGGCTCAGTTTTATCATATGCACAGGGTGTGAATTAGGTATACCTGAGTCTACCACTGATACCACCAACTGACATATGTGTGTGTATGTGCGTTGGTGAGGGTCAGCAGTGCAGGGTGGGGCACTGTTGGTGCAGTGTGTGCGTGTATGTGGTAGCCCTAGGTGTTAACATTTCGCATGTGTGTATGCACGCACACAGTTCCACCTCATGGCTGCCATATACAGGGTTTTGTGGACAGCCACAGACTGCACCTGGCAGGTCATACAGATCAGTGTCTGTGGGCACGGACACGGTACCTGTGCCTGGCAGGGGTGCTATGGACCGTATCCGGTACTAAGCCAGACTGGGTACTATCATCAGAAATGGGAGTGCATTGACTGGACACAGGTCCCTGTTGGGACTGTCCAGCACCACATGCACGTGGTCTCCTGGGGCATTCCAATGACAGCACTGACCCAGCATTGTTGGGGCTGCTGCTGGCACTATGGGGGCATGCGCGGGCCTGTTGTCGTCCACACCGACTGCCAGCTGCTGCTGTTGCTGGCATACGGCCACGTCGACACCACAACCACCCACCATTGCCCTGGCTCATGGATATTTGGTTGTGGAACTGCTGTAATATGTCCCCACAATGTCTGTCTATGACATCGGTGAAATTACGGATAGCATCCGCAATGTCACGCATACTGTCAGTCATGGCTATGCAACATGCTCTCAGCTCCCTCAGACCCTGTCTGGTGTACCTTTCCATAGGCAACTGTACCTGCATGACAGCCCTAAATATAGCTGAGGTTGACAGACCTCTTTGGGCACGTCTGCCAGAGGCAGTACACCCATGGATGCTCCCACGAGAACCCATGGACAACTGTCTGTGTGGTACCATCGCAGGACCCTACTCATGACTGCTGTGTGGGGAAGCATGTGCCAGAGATACCACATTACCCTGGTCAATACCCACTGTATCCTGCCCATCACCTAGGGACAATGGTGACAAAGGATGTACTGGCAGGATGACTGTGCACAATGATGGGGTTGACAGCTGTGTACTGTCAATTGGCTGACCAATGGTGGACCCTGACACACCTTCCTGTACCATTACACAGATATCATCATTACCAGTACCTGTGGCACCAGATTCAGGTTCCCTGCTGCAGGACACCAGAGCAGCACCAGAACCTGTGGGAGGATGACAGGAAACACAGTTTACAGTGTCCACACAATGTTACCAGTGATGCACTTATGCACACATGCACACATGGACACATGCACACATGCACACATGCACACATGCACACAGGCACACATGCACACATGCACACGTGCACACGTTGACACATGTACACATGCACACATGCACACATGCACACGTGGACACAGGCACACATGCACACATGCACACGTGGACACTGGCACACCTGCACACATGCACACCCCGCAGTATACACACAGAACACTACTGAGTTACACTAGTATTACTAGCACTATCAGGACTATTATAGGTATTGTTAAACACACTCACCAGCATGGATGGCCTGCCTTGCTGTAACCCCGGAGGGACCTGCAGAAATGAGAAGATTAATGTCAGTGGGCACAACTGTGCCATTGATACTGCATATGATACAGTGCAGTAGTACACCAGTTGCCTTTCACATGTCAGCTGCTGATATTGTCAATATCACACATGCACAATTACATACTATGTTGACAGCTACATACCACGGACACACCTTACACATGCATAAACTAACAGTGTACAGAACAGTCAAGTGTACATATGGCATATTACCTGTATGCTCCATGTCGTGCAGCTGTGTGGATCTAGCCTCCATCATGATGCAGGTGTATTGCTGTTGCTGTTCCGGGGCTGGAGCCACAACACTTAGGAGTAGCCCCTCCATTCTGGTGAGGGGGGGATGTGTGGCCATCCCACCTCCTGTGGCAACATGTTGCCTGTGGATATCCGACGCACGCTGACGGACATGTCTGATTAAATCACTGCATTGATGTCGTACCTGCTCATATGTCCTATTATACGTGCCAATGTCATTTACCCTATGGACAAGGTCCTGCTACAGTGCAGCCCTCTCCTGCTGATTCTGGCTGGTGTGGGAAAACAGTATGTCATACTCCCGCACCAGGCTCTTGTGTATCTCCTCATCTTCTGCTGCAGAGTAGGCGGGATTACGCTGACGCGTCATCTACCTGGAAGAGAACACAAACAGGATATCAGCAGACTATGTCAGCAATATATGGCACACATACTATACATGATACTCAAGTGTAGTGATATACTACTAATCCCATATGTTGCATGTGTGTGTCTCATGGCGGATACACTAGTACATGGCCAGATAGTGCTCAGCCAGCACCTGTGCAACAATACCTGCCACATTCCATACAACATAGTAGCATGCCCCATCGGTCAGTAGACTGCGACAGGTCCAATGCACAACCTCACTCTGGGGGTTCATACCAAGGTACTGTATGTGGAACGCCATCCACTAGTGTGATGTGGACACAAGTTATTCGGCCTGGATATACATATCCCACCACCACCACCAGCACTGTAGACTACTTTGATATGTATGTGATTAGAAAGTTATTCACTTGTTAGGACTGAGATGGTATCCATGCAGACCACTGGGCCAGTGGAAGCCAAAACCCACACTGCTGACCCCTTTGCGAATGCTTACCACGGACATCCCACAGATTGCATGGGACTTGCACACACATTTCTAACCCAGACCCTATGCACAAAGGTTAGGCATCCTGTCCAGTGGACCCCAGCCAGAGGCAGATTGTATAACAACAGCAGGAGGCTATTGCAGGACAGAGCAGATTCACATTAAGGGAAGGCATCTGTGGTCAGCACTGGTAATACGCTACGGTCTCTCATAACAATGGCCACGGCCTACTCTGGGAGGGAAATGGCCACAAACACTATAGATAACCACAAGGCCTTCTTCAGTTATGTTACACATATGGACCAAATGCCTCAGATATGCTCTGAGCTAATACACACCTACTTAACATTCACCGGACACACAGATATTGGCAAAATTCTTGCAGACATGTTCGGTGCACGTATCCCCTCTCCTTCTTCACCACAAGTAGAAATACTTATCACAGCTGTATGTAACCTCCCTATCATCTCACATGTCCAGGTGAGGGCCGCCCTCAGCAAAGCAGAACACACAGCATCACTGTGACCTGATGGTATCCCTGGATGTGTGCTACATGCACTCCAAGAGGACATACAACCGCATATAAGACTGATATTAACCTTGGCCGTACTACAGGATATGTACCTGAACACTGGCATACAGCAACAGTGGTCACACACCACTAAGGAGGCACCTCTACTGACCCTGGGAACTACCGCATCATAAGCATAACCAGCCTGGTCTGCTAAGCTATGGAATTATTCAGTATGGGACACATATACAGCGATATTGGGTACCTGCAGACACTTGTTCCCGGCCAGTTTGCCTTTGTGATGGGCTGATCCTGCCTTTTGAACCTGGCTGACCTTTCAAAACAGTCACTACAGCCACTGATGAGGGCAACGCACAGACAACTGCTGCCAGGATCATGGCCTAACACTGACTGACATGGAATGTATAGTCATCCCCTTTTGGTGGAACTACGTACACACAACATATCACATGGACATACCTATAGATACAGACCTATGACATATTTGGAGGGTTCACAGTATGCATACTATTAACCTGCTATTTTACATTACCTGTGTTTGTCGCAGCTGGTTGCGTTACCACTTCTTCTGCTTCCTGCTGCTACTGGCACGGCTTGCTACTGTCACTGCTGACAGCTTAGACTCAGTGTGTAGCGTGTGTATTTTTTTTTTCCTCTCACTCTCTGTCTCTGCCTGTCTCTCTCCCTCTGTCTGCTTCCAGACAGTGCAATGAACATATTGCATGTGTGGATTGTTAGTACAGGATGCTTTTGTAGGTATCTGCATAGGTCCATGTGATGGCCTCTGCACCAATTGTAAGCCAGCATTTGCTAATTGCATGCAGCCAGTTGTGTACTGATTGCAGTTCTCACTGTGATTTCAGGACAGTGCTATAAAACGGTATGTGAGATAGGCGTTGCCCTTTCAGATTGTAAGGGCGGGGACCATGCTGGTATGCTGTGGACACTGTTCTGTGAGTGTAAAGGTTAGTATCTCTCTCATGATTCAGGCTGTGTTGTAGATTCACATTTCTCCATTCCTCTCTCCTGTTCCCTGTAGTAAGTGTGTATGCACAATGACACCTACAACTATATATATATATATATATATATATATATATATATATATATATATATATATATGTACATATACATACATTTATATATGTACATTAACTGACATTATTACCTACTAGCTTCCAAATAGCATGGCTGTTTCTGTTCACACACTACTATTATGGAAATCCACTAGTTTTGACAGTAATTCTACATGACATGCTTTGTGTACTACACATCCTATATTCCCTTTACATTCATTCTTACTATTACATGATATATTTATTTTAGCACAATGCTCTTATATAAGAGTCATGGCTTAGTGGTAGGTTATGCAGACTACTGTTTCCAAGGTCCTGGGTTTGGGACTGACAGTGGAATTTTATTTTGCTTTTGAACTGACTACAGGACCTGTCAATCAGAGTGACTAAGGCACTTTTAAGCAGTTGTAACCGGGTTAGCGCTGGTTTGCATGGAGCTCACACATGCGCACTGGCGTTTAGCTCTGCGCACACACGCGCACACCCGCTTACAACCGCTTAACAGTGCTTACTCTGGCACACACCCATGCTATTTTCTTTGAAAGAAATGAAAATGGGGAGACAGGAAAGTGGTGAAAAAGGGGTCACAAAGAGGGTAAGACAGTAGGGAAACAAGCTTGGGATTTGCAGGAGGGATGTAGGTAATGCCCATAGCTGCCCATTTCTTCATTAGCAACAGCTGTGCATGTGTATGTAATCTGGTGTGACATTTGAAACCTTCCACCCATGAGAGAGGTGTCAGGACAACAATAATACTTGTTGTACAGCCAATTGTAATTGATAGTTTCCATGTCCAGCAGACATGTGTGCAGAATGGGCAGCTATGTATGGGGCGTAATTTTTTTGTGGGTACAGAGTGCCCTTTTTTTTTTTTTTTTTTAGGTGAGAGTGGTATGTCAGGTGAAGGAATTCGGTATAGCTGGGGAGGTAGGTTGGGTAGGTCAACAGACAAGACAAAAAGACGCATACAGGGGCGGTGTATGACACGTGTGGGGGGGTTACACAATTGACGGGGATGGAGGTTTGGATATCCAGAGCCCATGAGCCCCCAGATGGCAACAGTGGAACTGATATCCCCACCCATGGGCAGTTGCCACTGTTCCTTCACTGCCCAGGACAGGGCTGTGCTGGGGGATGTGTAGGCCAGGCAACAGGCATACCCGTAAGTTGTGCCACCTTTGCCTCAAGCTGGCATAGGGGCCCAAGAACAGAGTCCTAGATCTCCCTACGCACCACAGTCCGGATGCTATGGAGGGTGAGTGGTGGTTCGCCTCCGGCCACACTTGCAGAGAGGGGACGAGCTCCATCCCCTGCAGCGCTTCCACCTGCAGGTAGCACAGGGCCACCGGAGGAGGGTCCAGACTGGGCACTAGTGCCAGGTGCACTCGCCAGCTGAGGTGGGAGAGGTGGGTCCACTGGAACCAGCCTTCCCTGTCGTACTATGTTTTGCATTATGTCATGACAGTTTGGGTTAGTAACATATAATACCATTCACAATTAGTTATAACAGTATGCATTAGTATTCCCATTAACCAAACACCCAGATATTCACACCATTGAACAGCGAGCATAACACATGCATAATTTGAACATCAATACACAGTCCAACAACATGCAGGGTTGATTGATGGCAACAGGCCATCAGGATTGGATGTATGAACAGGGCAGATGCATCAACGGACATGCAAATATTTATGACCCAACAGGACAAATGTCCAGGGGTGTTAATTGTGATTGCACATACCATTTTCACGTGGAATGGGTTATATTTGGTTATAGGGTGGGGTGAAGAAAATAATATTAACACCTTCGAATACCAATACATATGCTGTACATTTCTAATAGCTGCACATATATACACACTACTGTTCTAACTACAGTTTCCTATATGATAACTACTTCAATTTGGTGATAGGACTGTTACTGCTACATCAATATACATTTTATTGTTCTTTATACACATTCATATCTGGCTTTGTTCAGCTACATCATCCTGCTACATTTGCTTTATATATCTATAGACAACTGTGGATGTTTGGTATGTCAGACAATCATACTATCTGCATATTGCAGACTGAGAGCAACATATCCAGATTGTGGGATACACATTCCAGCTGCAGCAACACTTTGAACAGATTTCGCTGTTTGGTTTTGCTTCTCACATGCATTTCATTCTGTACTGACTGCAGTATACTTTATTCAGGGGTTATTACTACTTTATTGGTGGATTCATAACACTTTCTCACACTCTCTCACTTGTTTTCATTTTACTATTCAGGATGGTACTAACTTCTAGGCTTTATTGACATGTTTTACCTGTAGTTATTACAATCATTTCCAGCAGTCTCACTTCTGTCATGTTTCAGTATTTCAACAGGGGTATATTTCACACATGTGATTTGCTCATCTTCTGCAGCTGTACTTTTCAGCCTGCTGCTGGTTATGTACTATTATATTACAGGTGGGGCATCTTTATTTCAGACTTTATTTCATATATTTTAATTTTTCTGTTTGGATTACAGACTGCAACACACTTTTGTAATCAAGCAATACTTGCAAACACTCTTACACTTGTTACTTGCACATTCTATTACTTAGTGACTACACTGCACTCTTTTGCTAACTGTCATACTTTTATATTTCTTTACAGTTACTGGGAGAGGATTATTGACCTGCCTGGTGGTGCAACCGCACCAGCCTATCACCATAGGCTCTGTGGTTCGCAGAACGGACACCTGCAGCTGTAATATAAATGAAGTAATATTGGAGTACACATCTCCATAATATCAGTTAGTTTAATTTCTTACATACATAATTACATGTAACTTACTCAGTAGTGGGGTGTTTGGCATTCGCCAGGCCTCCTGGATCCAAAGGTTCAATTGGTCCTACTTGCGTCTCTTCAGGTCCGCATGGTGGTGACGAACCTGCTCACCAGTCCTTGGAATCCCTGTGGCACTGGTGAGATCATGAGTTAACCGTTCCCACGCCTCAGCCCTATATGCTCCCCACAAGACCTGGCCCTGCATGAGTTGGGCCTCATGATTGTGGACTAGGAGCCAGTCCATGTATCTGGACTCCTCAGCGCCCCACCTCTGTGCTCGAAAGCAACTACCCTCACCTACTCCTGTCATTCTGGCTGCAAGTCAGTTCTACAATCGTTTATGCTGTGTATTCCTGCCTATGGGGCTTATATATGCCGTTTTTCCTGCACATATCTGTGATTGGCCATTTTGGAATTGTATCAACTTCACAAAACCTGCTTTGTCATGCTCCACTTTGTATTCATTCATATATATTTGCTATTACTGCATTTATAGGTACTGCTGTCATGGCTTAGTGATTCTGTACCTTGACTATGGTGCTGGGTTCGAACCTGGCCACTGCTTTTTATTTTTTATGACTGTCTAGACAAGCTGAGGGGTGTGTCTGTGTAAAGGCAGTTTTGATACGGCTTGCTCAACGTTGCCCGTTGGTTAGCTTGTTGATGCGGTGCGCAGCTCCGCACAAATGGGGTGCGCTGCTTTACGCCTCATTTGGCTATCAGCATGCATATTACGCTCAGCTCAGCTAGGGGCACACAGTTTCAGCATGTTAAACCACTGCTCACCTTCGGGCACTCATTTTGCACCTGTTGAACCACTGCTCACCTTTGGGCACTCATTTTGCACCTGTTAAACCACAGCTCACCTATGGGCAGATGCACTCACCTTGTTAAACTGTAGCTCAGCTATAAGCACATCTGGCATTTTTTATTATTTTGTTATCTCACATTTCTTCAAAATAAATGGACTATTTCATTACATTTTACATGAACTATGATTTTATATGTGTACATGTTTGTCAGGGACTTGTTTCGTGCTTATTTTACTAAAAATAAAAGTTGGTGTTGTGGGGGCACGAACCATGAATGCCTGCTCTTCAGCCGACGTCTCTACCGCTATGCTATTGCTTCTTAGCTTACTTTGCATATTTAGTTCTTATAGCCTTTTCCACTGACTGCTAACTGTGGCTAAGCTATGGGCACACCCGCGCAAATGAGCGCACTCACGGGCAAGCATCTTTACGTTTAAAAAAAATATATATAAGATGTTCATTTATATATTTTATGTTCATAGTCTGTGGGGGCATGTGTAGTGTTGTGTTTATTCACATTTCCATGGCCTCTGTCGTGGGTGTTTACTTTGGGCAATTTTACTCTTCTGGGGGCGTGTCCGCTTGAACGGCTCGGCCTATGGACACGCCCCCTACTGTCTTCCATGGACCGTGTTAGTCTTCGGTGTGATTCAGCATGCCCTCATGCATATGCATGTCATGCTGATGTCACACCGTTTAACTGCAGCCTCTGTGTAAGCCATGTATCTCTTAAATGGAGGCTTCGTGAATCCTGCCCATTATGCCTTCCTAGCTTTGTAATCTGCTATGCAAAGATTAAAATTGCATCACAGGTGAATGAAGGAGTTATATCTGTGCTGCAAGGCTTTATATGTGTCTCCAGACAGTTTATGTTTCCCATTTTTAACTGAGACACTTCATAAATATTTACAAGGAATTTATGTTAATCCATGCAGAACAAATGTTATAAACATGTATAATCATGGTACAAAATGTAATGGCTTATTATTACAAAAGATTACAAATAATTAACCAGTCTAAGAACCAACCAAAGAAGTCAACAAAAATACTCCAGATACCAGAACAAAGAAAGGTAGAAGCACCCACAGGCATATAAGATTACGAAAAGATAATTTAATAGTCCACAAAGTAAAAACACAGCGCAAGGCTTAAGTGCTTTCATCTGATAACACCACAGATTCCATCAGAATCATTGAATCATATAATATACAGTAAACACGTTAAATCCCACTCCTAAAAAGTCACATGATCATTCCCCACCAATAAACTCTAAAATACTATAAAAAAATAATTAAAGATTGTTACAATAGATATGAACTGGAAATAAAATAGCCAATTTGCACAATACAGGATCACAGTCTCAGAACACTCCCTATTGATACATGATTGCTAATTCCAGATAAGGCTGTACATTTAATCCAAGTTGCCAATGTAATTCTTGTTTTTCAATTAAATCTCCCCATAGTCCACCCCTAAGACTTTTCATAATCTCTTCCAGACCAAAAGAAAAAAAACAAAAACAAAAGATAATGCTCAGAATAGTTCAAAATATACTTGAATAGACAACATTTTAACAGTTTGTTGCCTGATGTCTAAAAAATGCTTATATATACATTCTTTCAATTTCCTTTGAGTCTGACCTGTGCAGAACCCATCCCATTTCTGACATTTGGCCAGTTAGATGACTCCTTTGGTGTTACAGTTACAACAAAACATAGGTTTTATATCAATATGGTTGACCCATACAGAATCACCAACCAAAATGTGCTTACTCTGGGGGCAAAACCCACATTTGACCATACCATACTTTTTCTTACTAGGAGCTCCACCTATAAAACTCTCATTCTAAAATATTCTTAAGGAATTTACCTTTTTGGTACATCACAGACAGTTTTGCCCCCACTTTTTCCTACTATTCAATTAAAAAAGGAAAAAAAAACAGACCAATTTTTATACAACACCTCTTTAATCCAACTTGACTCAAAAGTGAATTCTGTAATGAAGGACAAAGTATTATCGACAAAGTATTATCCTTCTCTACCTTTGAAGAGCCCTTAAATGAACAGAGTTGTAAGATATGTTTAATAAGGGCAAAATCACTTATTTCCTTTTTTGTACAACATAGAAGCTAACATTCCTCACCAACTAAGTGAGATATCCAAGTGCTATGAACATGTCTGCTAATTTGAGGCACTCAGATTTGAACTGGCTGTCTTCCGAAACCATTGCCTCTTTTTTGATGTTCTGGGTAAATACTTGTATAATGAAGCAAACTGCAAATTCTTGTAAAAAAATGTAAACCTTAAAAAAGAAGTTGTAGAATTCAGGTATTCAATAAAAGGCTCTATTTCATTACTAGAGCCGTCCAATAAATAAAAAATATCATTCAAATAATGCATGTATAACTTCGTTGGAATGGAGAAAATTTGCTCAGCACAAACTACTTTTCCCATTGAATGAGAACAATATTGGCATAAATGGGGGCACATGATGCCCCCACAGCCACTCCTTTTGTTTGCTGAAAGTATTTCCAATCTAAACACACAAGGTTATTCTTGAGAACTATTTCCCTTGAACAAAACCAAAATGTTAATTTCATTATTGTCCAAAGAAGTTGAACCAGATAAAAAATCATAAAACCACTCTAAACCTACTGAGTGGGAGATAACCCTGAAAAGTTCAACAACATCAACAGTCAGAAAAACACAATTACCCGAGTACCCCAGCTGTTTATGTTTAAGCAAAAAATCCCATGAGTCATGACACCAGTAGGTAAAGGGTTCAAACCATTTTTTTAAATTAGAGTCAATATATTTAGCTAAAGGATGACTTTTTGAACACCTAGCTTTAACTATGGGTATAATGTGTATAAAATTTAATGATACCTCATCATAAGAATTACTGCCACAAGCATACTCATTCATTTTATTAAGATAACCATGTTTGCTCAAATGACAACCCCGGCCCCTTTGTTGGGTTTCACTAATCTCAAATTTTTATCATGAGCAACTTCAACCAACAATGAATATTCAGCTTGAGTTAAATTATGCTTACTTCTATGTTTTGAATTATGTTGCCACAACAACCTGAAATCATTTTCACATAGCTTTTTGAAAATAAGTATAGATAAGGGGGGGTTGAAAGTGCTACTCTGGTAAAGATTGTCCATAACCTTTTGCTCATAATAGCTCTCTTACTGCATGAAACACCTTTCAGAAAGTATAGTTGAGAGCTCCTTGCTGTAGCAGTTGCAGTCCCAATTGCTATTAGTTAAATAAATACCAATATTGTACTCTCATCCAGTCAGGCAACTGCTCATCAAAAGAGATCTCACAACTGGCTTATAGGTATTAATCAGCATATCTTCTACAGTGCAGTTTGCTTTGTTCTCTCTACAGTCTATCGCTTGCTCTGACCATAAATACACAACTATATACTCAGCTGTAGGTGCTGCTGATGAGTTCTTGGTTGGGTTCATGCTTTCCGCTAATCAGTATTCAGCAAAAATCTGGAAAAAACAAGTTCAGTGAAATATGAAGATCCAATGCAATACATGCCATAATGCCACATGTGTAATACAACTTGACATCCATGAGTCCATAAATAATTTTAAGCCTGGTTATCCAAAAATAAGAGCAAGATTCCTCACTGCCTGAGAGAGATGCCAAGTGTCACACAGTCATGTCCCTGGACATGCCAACAAATCACAGTAGATGACACAGCTGGTTGTAGTACAACAGTATTGACACTACTCTAGGACTGCTGGGGTATGTGGGGTGGTGTAATTTTTCTAGTTCAATGAACCTTGGTAACAGCCAGAGTGATAATTCTTGGACACATCATTGAAATCAGAAAGAGGTCACATGACAAGCCCACTTAAGCAAAACTTGAGACAAGACTAATCTTAACTGCTGAAAGAGGCCACAGAGACCATCTCATTTTTCAGACTGCTGTTCCTGGTCTCAAAGGGGTGGATGATTTCCATCTTGCTTTGGACCTCAGTTACTTCATTCAGTGCATCTAAAATGTTACCTAACATTACTTTTGTTTCTGTTATAGGATGTCGTAGTAACAGGACTGCTAGAGAAGCTAGTTAGTCACATTGACACCCACAGGAAATTCCTCATCACAGGTTTCCCACAAGACATTGATCAAGCAATGGAGTTTGAAAAACAGGTATGCGATTTTTTTTTTTTTTTAGTTTGAAAGTATAGTATATGCCTATCATATATTAAATAGGACATATCGGTAACTTGTTATCAAACACATCTTTTATTGAAAGGAAAATGAGACAGAACACTCTCAATTATTATTACTTTTCCCACATAACGCAGTCTACCTAAACTGATCCAATGCTAATAATATCAACATAAAAAAAAATCTAACAACAAATATCTAAAACACAAAATATCAACAAGATCAGTGTTACAGCAGGGAAAGGTATATGCCTTTTCCTCCTGTGCTCAACCACAGAGTTGATATATTTAAGTAGTAGGAGGTAGGGACGAACAGCCCCCCACATCAGGGAGCAGGGGGCTTGCAAAAACACTGGTTTTCAGTTTCTATCAATATTTCATGTTTAGATATTTTTTGTTAGATATTTTTCATTTTTGTTAGATGTTTTTCACATTGATATTACAGTAAACTCTCAGTTAACTGGAACTCAAGCAACCAGAAAAAAAATTGAAGAAATACAGTACAATTTTCATGTGCTGCAGTTTCTGCCCCCCCACCCCACCCCACAGAAAAATACCTTAAGTTTTTCGAGTTTTAGAGTTTTAAAAAGGAAGATAGGAATACATTCCCTCTATCTCCCTAACCTAAGAACAAGTCAAACCAAACAAATAGTATAGGGTGCAGTATTAGCCAGGCCTATTTTTAATAGTAACTCTCAAGCAACCAGAAACTACAGTTATTCAGCATCTACCAATCCCCTATAGGTGCCAGTTAACAGAGAGTTTACTGTATTAGCATTACATCCATTTAAATATATGTATGATATATATATATATATGTATATATATATATATATATATATATATATATATATATATACACACACAGACACACACACACACACACACACACACACACACACACGCACACACACACACACACATATATATATATATATATATTAGCATTACATCCATTTAAATATATGTATGATATATGTATGTGTGTGTGTGTGTGTGTGTGTGTGTGTGTGTGTGTATGTATACATATATATATATATATATATATATATATATATATATATATATATATATATATATATATATATATATAGGATCCATACAGATCTATATATACATATATCAGGAAGGAAACTATAGGGGCCAATTTAAAAATGGATGATCCAAAGAAAACACTAGCCAAAAAAGTAATGTCTACTGCAGTAAACAATACTTCAGTGGACAGCATGTTCTAAAAGTCAAAAAAGGTATTCATGATTAAAGGTGGCATGCTATAGAATTTTTTAAATTTCATCTAAAGGTATCAAAACCTCACCACAATGATAAATAGGATGTGCTGGATGGATAGATTCCTGTCAAAGAGACTCCACATGCTTTGGAATAGGATTCCAATCTACATTAGGCAGAGCTGCCTCTCACTCACACTCTTCAAGAGAAACCTTGAGGAGTGGATGGGAAAAAGAAAATTTACCCCGGGGATCACTGCAGTGGCTCTGCTGGACAGAGGCACAGGGAACTAATCTAAGGGGGCGGCGAAAGCCAGCACATTCTGGCTAGGCTTATAGATGCCCTTAGGCAGAAAGCCTAGTAAATACCTATGAACCTATATTAAAGTAGTGTTACAGAAAAATCAGTTGTAACCTATGAGTTTATAAGCAGAAAAGGTGGAGTTTATAATATGTTGAAAAGGAAAATCATGTTTGAACCATTCTGATATGTAGTTGTAACCTATGGTCACACCCATCCTGTGTTACTGATGGAGGCTGGGGATTATGACAAACAGTAGCACAATGGCAAAGACATATGTGCAAAACAAACAGCATGTCTTCTGTAGCTAAACCTAATGATATGTCCATGCACTGGTACCATCGAGTACCCCCATGCCGAGGCTGCTATGGGATTTAGGAGTCAGTGCTTGTAAAACTCTCTTGGCTGCTTGGATAACAGCCTCCCATGACTGATTCATGACATCAGCAGGTAAGAGGAAAAATACAGTGAAGTCAGTAGTCAGGGTTGGCTAAATATTATTCACAGGTATCATATTTTGTGATTAAAGTTTTCATTCTCGATTTATGATAAAAATATATAAAGCAAAACAAAAGCTTAAAATATGAGCTTGAATTCAGTTCTAAGGACATGTTTGCCTTCTTCTCTTCCCAGGCAATTTGTCCCACTCATGTGATTCTTATCAAATGCAGTAAGGGTACCAGGATGAATCGCCTTCTAACAAGAAAAACTATATGCTTATCCTACAAGAAGGATGAAATCACCTTGAGGAAACACATGCATGGTTACTTCAAAACCATCAACAGCATAATTGATCACTACAGAAAATCAAGCCATGTCGAAGAGGTAAAGTCATGATTCTACTAGTTTTTCTTCTGCATTTTAAGTCATCACAGTAAAACATAGGTTCATAAAAGTTTGCTAGGCTAACTATCCTCCAGCCCTTAAAAACCTATCCTTATTTCTCCTGTGCTGCCCCAAGGCACTGCTAACCAATGCTGAGTGAAGAGCAGCACCACACAAATGCAAGGCTTAAACATGAGCAAAAAGAAACAAGCTTTAAGCTAACTACCAATCAGGAAAGCACACAATAAGACTTTCACAAGCAACCCCCAACTCAGGCAGGTTAGATCAGCATACTTCTGCTGCAAGGGTGCAGAAAAGCACCTTGTTAATGTAAAAAAGCTTGTTTGGAGCCCAAGAGTAACAAGACCACACAAACTACATACAACTAACAAATACAGTGTAATACAGATACAATATAATATAGTGCAATTAACTACTTAAAGTAACAGTAGACAGTACAACTTTTTGTCTTTATAAAGTGCAAAAATAATAGCAATTAGCTTAAGAATCTGTTAAAATACAGTCACAGTACGTAATAGAAGTGCAAAAAATATATATATTTTTGTCTTTTTGTTGGATTGCTCCAAGTGAAAGCAGATTCTCAGCAATCACTAGGAAAGTCACCAAACAATGAGCAGCCCTGAGTATCTGTGCCAAAGCCTGTGCAAGCAAAAGGCTTAAATATGAGCAAAGAGAAACAAGTTTTTAGCTAATTACAAATCAAGAAAGCACACAATAAGGCTTCCACCAGCAATCCCAAACTTAGACAAGTGAGATTAGTGCACTTCTGCCCCAAGAGTACAGAAAAATACCTTCTTAATGTAGAATAGCTGGTTTGGAGCCCAAGTGTAACAAGACCATATAAACTACCTACAAATACCCTTATGACTAACAAATGCAATGTAATACAGTGCAATTAACTACTTAAAGTAGCAGCAGACAGTACATTTTTTGTGGAAACTGAAGTACAGTCACAGTATATAAGAGAAGTGAGAAAAAATACTTAGAGCCCTTTTTTGTGTTTCTCAGCTCAGGCAGACCAGATAAACACTTACTGCCACTAGATGCATAATCCCAGTACTCCTAATGTATAAGCACAGTAAAGGAATGTCTGGAGTAAAATGCTACCACAAGCAAACTTAAAATATTTGAAATGTTATCACAAACAAACTTAAATATATGTATACATTAGTGTACTTTAAACAGCTTATAAAAGTTTTATTATTCAATAAAACTACTTTGCTTTGTAAAAAAATAGCCAAGAACCACTCAAATATATAGAATTTATAAAGGCACTAAAAACAAGATAAACTGATTAATAAGTCCTCCAGCCAATAAAATTACATGATGAGTGAGCCTAAGTCTCCTAAGTGATACATCACAGATAAATGTGTATATACTAAAGTTTGCACATGGGGTGTGATACTGTTTGGTCAGGTAATCATTTGAAATGTCCGGACCACAAAACATGGAGATTGAATGACCAAGCTATCCAAATTATATATACTAAGTCCGAGATACTATTTCTTGGAATATGTTGGTCTTTTTTTTTTTTGGCTTTTCCACACTCAGAATTTTGAGTGCTGACATTTCAATACGGGGCTGTTGTTTCATGGGATACAGCCTGACAAGGATTTAAAATTATTACAGTAATGTAGAAATGTACCCTTGTGCATTAAAATACTTCTATAGTCAATGTCACAGTTTGCTTTAACAACAATCTAAGTATGCTTTTAGTGAGATTCAATTAGTTCACTGATTGCATTTATTTTTCCAGTATTACTCACATTATCAAAAAAAAAAAAAAAACAAGATTACTCACATTATGTTAAGGTGTTTCTCATGGATGTAAGCCAGCAATCATGTGATTGCTGTCTCCTTCTTAGGATTCTATTAATGCACTTATATTAGAGTTTGCATTTCATTTACACAGATCATCCTTTTTCTTACTGTGAATTACAGAACATGTGTGAGTGCAGGTGTGGGTGTCTGTGTGTGCCTTTTTATTTATACAGTTTAGTACTTGATCTTTTTTGGCCTTTTGGGTAAGATAAAGTGTAGCTTCCCGAGTGAACAGATATCATTTGTTTTCACTGGATTTACTATGCTTTTTAGTTGCTTGACTTTAATATGCTGAATTAGGTTAGTCATTTCTGAATGGAAAAACCCTTCATGTCACATAATTTTCTACTACTTTGACTCATATTCATTGCACGGTGGTAACCTACATAGCAAGAAGCCACTCCATTAAGTTCATCCATCTCTAATCCACACTATTAGTCCCACGAGAACTACCACTACTGAGACACAGAAACACAGAAATTTATGAAATGTAAAGTAGAATATACAAAGCAGTATATGGAAACTTATTTAACTATCTCAACTGATGAAAACATTTTAAATATGCATGGGAAAGATTGTGCATGATTTTGTGGAGCAGAGGGATGGAGCCCTGACTAAGACCCAGGTAAACGAGGTTCAGTTAGTGGGCTGACATGAAGGATGTCTCCTTATTTCTACAAGGGGAATTCCCTCCAAGTAAACATGCCCCTCCCTTCTACCTAATATGTCCCTGACTGAACACAACCTTCCTTGCCCACTTGGACCACACCCTTCTTTTCTCCCTGTCACAGCCTAAATCCTTCAGTGCTGGGGCACAGTAATGGAATCCCACTCACCTGAGTTGCAGTCAAGGCTCCAACCATCTACTCTATGGTGCCATGCACAATCTTCCCCACACATGGTTAAAAAAAGTTTTCATCTATACCAGTCGAGGCTTTTAAATATGTCTCCATGTACTGCATTGTAAATTCTGCCTCAAATTACACTAATTCTGGTTTTTCTCTGGGTATTGAGTTTAGCAGACTGGCAGACTAGAAGATCCATGATGACTGCCTTTCTTATACTGTCAGTGGTTAGCAGTTCCTGGTGGTATGAGCCTAGTTGACAAGAAAAGCTTACCCAAAAGCAGACACCAGCTGAGTTTGTACTGTTTCCTGTACTGACATGTAGCAAGAAAGTTCCTGAAGATCTACTCATTGGTAGGAAGGGCACGTAACCCTGCCGTATCAAGTTTCATTTTTACATCAGGTTCTATTTTAATTTCAAAAAATGCAATAGGTTACATCATCTTGCAAAATATGGTACCATACTGGTCAGCTGTCCCACTACAAAGAAAATTTAGCATACTTAGTAATTCTTAGGGGTTTTCAGCTGAAGAAACTGCTACTAGATTTGTATTAGTACAGAAACAAAAGCAGGAGACTGACTTCAAAGGAAAATAAGTAAATGTCATATCAATTCCTGAGGTAAGATACTTATTTATCTGAAAGTCCTATTAAAATAACTTGATTTTTTTTATTTCTTTCCAGATTAATGGTGAAGAAAAAAATAGAACCTGTATTCAAGAAGTGCTGCAAAACCCTCAAATCAGTTCTGAAATGCAGCTGTTAATCCTTCAAGTTTACATTGTAATTATCAACCCTGTCTTTCCAGTGCTATAATGCATTAATAAACCATTTGCAAAATCTTTAGGTGTCACATATGTCCAAATCACCTAGAAATGTAAGGATATCAGATATTTTTATCTGTGCTGGCATGTCTGGCTGCAGTTTTGTATATACTTGTAAATAATCATAAATTACTCTGTGTTATAAATGCCAAAATGGATAGCTATAATTTTGTAAATAAGTTGATGTTTTTTGATTATTACTTTAATTTATGTAAGATGCTTGAAATCAAACAGTGCTCTTCTGGCTGACCAAATGTACATGTTTTTTTAAAAAATAATTCTGAATGTAGGGTGTGCCAGTTAGATAATCTAGATGTGATGTCATTCTGTGCCAAACCTGAAAGGAATAGAATCTCCACAACAGCTATTTTGTTTACTTTTTAAAATCTGATATGAAAAAACAGAATTATCATAACAGCTTTTTGTGACATTTAAAAAATTCTGCTATAAAAGCAGATACTGAGTCAGCTAAAGTTCAGTTGTCAGTTGTTTCCAGAGTAGTCCAGTGGTTGTTGTTTTCTAGATCAGTAGTTATCACTCGGCTTGTTTTCCAGAGTTGTTAAGCAATAATAGTAGGAATTGTTATTCCAATCATTGAAGACCAGACAACAGTTTGAAGAGTGGGAATCAATTCTTATCTCGCCTTGCAGAACTAAGAGCATCATCTAGCCTTATGGAGTCAGTTATTTAGTGTATTCATGTTTTAAATCCTTTGATTTATTATTAAATATTTTACTACCGTTTATTGTGGCTGGTTATTTGCAAAGTACGTTTAATAACCTGAGAGAGTTTATGCTTATTGGGATAACACCAGGGCCACTCAGAAAAATCTTTCTGCTTGGATTACATGCGGCCATTTACATCAATATTTATTTTACCCAATATAATTGAACACCCCTTTTGAAGAGTATTGTAGTATTTGACTGGTGGCAGCTATTACCTTGCAATTTGTGAAAAGAGAACATAGCAAGTAAATCTGTGCCAGTCTTTCCTAAGAATGTCTTTATGTGTGAATGTCAAATATTTAAGAGTGAGTCTGTCAAATACCTAGAACTACTCAGAGGCTACTAAAGCTCAACAGAAATCCCACCGCTGCCACCAAATAATGTATGACCCCACTTAAACCCGTGGCAGTAACTAAGCAGCCTCAGTCCTCACCACTGTCAATGGTAAGGGAATGTCACTGAAAGCAGGGATAGAAATGCACAGTTTCTCCTAAGAGTACAGATGATACTCTTACTTCTGCAGGGCAAGATATGAATTTATGCCAACTCTTCAGGCTGTTGTCTGGCTCTCAGCGACTGAAAAACAAGTCCTACTATTTTTGCTGAATAGCTCTGGGAAATAAACTGAGTGATAACTACTGATCTGGAAAACAACAACTGACTACTGTACGACAACTATAACAACTACTATAACTGAACTTAATTGAGTCAGAACCTATTTATATAGCAGAATTTTTTAAACATCACAGAAAGCTGTTATGAAAATTCTACTCTCTCATGTTAGACTTTAGAAAGTAAACAAAACAGTTGCTCTGGAGATTCTATTCCTTTCAGCTCTGGCACACAATTACATCACTCTAGATCAGCTGACTGGCATAACTTACATTCAGAGTTCTTTTTAAAAAAAACATGTACATTTGGTCATACAGAAGAACAATGGCTCAAACAACTTACATAAATCAAATTAATAATAAAAAAACAAACTTATTTGCAAAATTATAGCAAGTCACGCTGGCATATATAACACAGGATAATTTACAATCATTTATAAGTATTTACAAACTTTAGCCAGTCATGTTAGCACAGAGAACAATATCTAATATCCTCACATTTAAAGCCCTATGTTTAAAATAGCCTAATTCAAGATTTTGCAAAGAGTTTATTAATGCATTACAATACTTGTGAATTCTTATAAATACTTGGTTGCCACACTAACTTTAATGAAATACTGACATGTCTTTACTGGCAAAAGTATATGTCTGCAGTAAAACATTTCCAAAACAGCTTGAAAATAGTCAGACATTTCAATTTCTTAGCATGGCAACTCAGTACTAATATAGCAGGGTTTTTAAAGTTACTTTAATAGTCAATTGATTTAATTAAATATACAGTTATAATAAAATAAATAATAATAGCTGATCCATTTTTTTTGCTTTTTTTATCCTTGTTGGGGGTGTACCAGAGGGGTGCAGTGGTTACTGCTATTGTTTCTCATCTCTTGTTTTTTTCAGTTCTGCAGAATCTACATGTCCTGTCTAGGACCATGTGGGTTTTTGCTGGGTGCTATTGTTTTCTCAAACATCAAAAGTCATGAAAGGGTAAACTAGTGTTTCTCCAAACTGCATGTAAGTGGTGCATGTGCCATAGATGAGTGAGTGCATTCTGTACTACAGGCTGGCTCCACAACTGCCAAGAAAGCAGGGAAGGCTCCAGTTCCCCCATGGCATTACAATGGATAAAGCTGACATAAGGGAAGGAATGAATGATCCACTTCTTAAGCTTCACAGAAATTCATGTGTTAATTAAAACAGACTGTACATTCTTTGGTTCCATTTCATCACAACATTGCTGGAGTGCATATGTTAATTAAATTTGCTTTATAGTCCTTTGGTTCAGTTTCATTCCAACATTGCAGGAGTACAAGTGTTAATTAAAACAGGCTACACAGTCTTTGGTTCCATTTCATCTCAACATCACAGGAGTGCATATGTTAATTAAAATAGGCTGTACAGTATTTGTTTCCATTTCATCCTAACATTATTAGAAAACAATGTGTCAAACTGATAAGATGGAGGGCTAATTTAAAGAAACAAATATGGGGGATAAGAGTGACAGTGAAACAGGGCTTTTTTACCTGTAATATTGGTTTTAATGTCAGTATTCTGTATGAATTTATATCTAACACATTATTCATTACAAAATTGGTTAACCAGTATGTTAAGGGTTTTCCTCAATCCATCTGTCATGTTCTTTTTTACATATTCTGGCATGAAGGTGGTGTTGGTGAGGTGCAGGCAGGGAATCCATTCATAATGGTACTGTTATGATGTGGGATAGCCTAATGTGTGCTGGTGATCCAGCAAAAAAGGAAAGGAAAGGAATGAACGACAAACAGCAACTTTACTTTTTCCATGGCAGAACAGCAGTCAAACCAAAACCATTGCAACTTTGATTGAAGCCTGAAGAGCTCCTGCCATGGGAGTCCCATACTGGGCTTAGAATATGCCTCATGACAGACTATACAAATGCAACCCACTTCACTACTTTTATGTCACTGCAGTGGTGCCACCAAAACAATAGGAGTGAAAGACAGAAAAACACAATGAGAAAACCTTATGACTCCATTGAGGCCACTTCAAAAGGGGTTCCATCAACAGATGTGTTCAACTGTATAGCCTTTAACACCTGAGAGCAACTTTTCACTTAATCAATCAGTAAACAAACAAAAATAACTAGATAAAATAAAACTGATGGAAATCTTGGGGGAGGCAGAGGTCACAAGGATGAGAACCAAAAAATATTTCTTCCACTCATAACAGCTGCTGCTGTGCTGGGTTTTGGATTATTGCTGTTGGTTACCAGATTCTTATGACTTATATAAAAAGCAGAACAATCACTTCAGATACACAGTCACCATTTCTACTTTGCTGGTTTGATTATAATACTCAGAAAATGACTTATGACACATTTCCAGAAGAATAGGTGAGATGAAGACCTCAGCAAAACTAACGGAATAAGAAAGCAGTATTCCAACAACACAGTTAATCTTTTTTTTTTTCAAATGAAAATGTCATGTTTCACACTTGCATGTATATGTAGCATGTAACTCAAATGGGAGAAATCCATTCATCTGCCCAGTTATCCATTTCCTAAACTGCTTGCTCCTTGGTAAGGGTTCAGAAGTACAAAGCTGAAAATAATTTCAGCACAACTACCCCCCCCCCCATCGGCAACAGTGTTTAGGCATATCAGGAAAGATATGAAATACATAAATACCCTCATGTGTGTCCTGGATGCACACCAAGGCTTCCTTTCAGTGGACTGTGCCTGATATATCTCCCTGGGGAGATATACAAGGGCCATCCTCACCTGGCTGACAAATCACTTCAAATAACACCTATGAAACCTAGTGGAGTGTTGCCTAAACCATGGGGATTCTTATACTGCATTATGCAGATCTCAAAATTGCCGTGTAAAAGACTTTCATTTCTATTATCTGCATCAAAGACCTCATCTAATTTTTGCACCACTCAAAGCTCATACTGACAGATGAGGATAAGGACACAGACTGACTGATGTGATGGTAGTATTGGTGAGGTGTGGGCAGGAACCTATTCATACTGACACTGCTGTGACCTAATGGTCTGTGTGGTGTTGATCCATGGAAGGAAGGAAAGGAATGACATTACTGTAACCTGGGACACACTAATGTGCTGTGTATTCCAAATTGAGAGTTTTTACTTGTAACTCTACCTTTACTTCACCACCTAATTCTGGTACACTATCTTTGGTCTTGATGATGCTATACACATCTATTGGTCCATCTGGCAAGCCCCCATCATCAACTCTCACACAAACAAGACCCTAACATGCTTAAACATTCTCCATCTCAGGTAACTGCTCAACTCTCTCTTTTTTTGGAAAGAACATGATAATTTTGATTTCAACAGTACCTCACACTCTGAGGCATGCTGCCACACTGCATGTTGTAAATCTGGTCTATATTACATCACCAAATGCTTAAAAAAGCAAACGGTGATTAATCGACCCTATGTAAGTGAAAACTTACAATGTTGAACTGTCAGAACAGTGATTTTTTTTCCCCAAGGGAAAAAAATCGCTGTTCCAACATAAAAAAAAAAAAAAAAGAAAATACTTTAATCATTACATTAAGTGCGGAGCTTCACCCCCCTCTACTTAAATATACCAACTCCGAGATTGCACTACAGTGCCAAAAATGGCAAAGTAACAAAGTGGCCAAGCAAATTCTTTCCCTGAGAAAGAATTCACTTAAAACCCACTTCGATATTTTGCCTTTTCAGTCTTTTAAGTTTGACCAAGACGCATTCAAATGAATGCGTCTTCGGTCTTGTAATAGGAACCCTTGTAAATCACAGTCACCTGAGGCTAAGGGAACAACCTCATCTTCATACAAAAAAAATGTGACCCTCAGGTTCCCCCAGTCTGGATGCCCCCTCAAGTCTTTGGGTGTCCTTTGGTTACAGTGCCAGTGAGAACCTCAAACAGGAGAGATGTGATGCACCCTTAGCAGAGTCTTGTATCAACTATGCATGTATTTAGCTTAACTACAAAAAAGCAGCAGTAACCTGTATACAGCAGTAGCACCTCCCACAAGATACTCTGGGGTATACAGCCATATTCCCTTCTTTAGGTCAGCAAAACTCATATCAACAGCACTGCCAAATTCCCACAACCCATCCAGGCCCAGTGGTGGCTTATCACTTCAAAGCAAGGAGGGGCTGTATTAAAGAAGTTCAAAGACCATTGTTTGTGATCAAATGTCATCCAGAGACTGTCTCTGTATGTAAACACTGATTATAGCCACTTTACTGAATATACACCTCAACAAGGCCAGCTGCAGATGAAATAGACCCCTATACAAAGGACTCAGAAACTTCCCATATTGCACACTATTTCCCCCTGCACTTCCCCAGTGCCTATCCACTATTTGCTCTTCATCATGGTCCCACACCATCCAGACAAACCCCCTTTCTTGGTTTTATCATACATTATCTTATTTATTTGCTTCTGTCACACTTCTAAAACACTCTAACAGGCCAAGATTCTACATTAATAAATCTGTAAGATGCAACTGAATTAAGACAGAAGTTTGGGGGCCTCTAATCCAAATATGCTATGAGGTATATTGCAGCGATATTTTATAATTTTGATGCCATGAACAAAAATAAAAATCATGAATGCATTTTAGTCATATTTTTTTTCTTTCAAGATTCAAAGCTAACAAAAAAGAAGTTATGTGCTTGTGAAGACTGGTAGAGAAGGGTGAAGGCTGCCAGCCTAGTAAAATAGAATTTGGTACATAATTCTATCATTTGCAAATACTGTGAAATGTGGAAATGCAGGCTTGTTGTCTTAAATGAAAAAAAAAATGCTGTTATAAAAAATGTGACAACAGTGCTCTCTACTGACCCAGTAAAAGCATGTTGTGACCCTTTCATCTAAAGTCGGCTCCAGTCCAGCTAGATGCAGGCTTCCTGCCTATTGTTTTAAGGCTAAAGTTAATGACCAGAATTTGCATATGGAATGTCCTTTATTGCTCTAAGTGTAAAATAATGTAAATGCAGTTTCTGTCAGCCTGGGAACATCAGGAAAGTGAAATGATGTAATGTTTTATCAGAGCTGCAGTTTCGATTTAAACAGAGAGAACCGGAAGGCATTAAGCATTTTTGTCTTGAACATCCATCTCAGCACTGCCTTATGCTTGCTGTATGTAAGTAAGTTATTGTAGAAGTGTGTTTTCTTTTAGGAATAACTAGAAATCAGAAAGATTAGACTAAGTGTTTTTCTGTGATGTCAGAACTGTACTACTGATTTATTTTAAGTATTTCTCTGGGATCTCTGAACTCTTGACTAGCACTGACTGTGTAGTAGAAAGTATTGTCGTGTTGTTTTAATTATTTATTATTAAATATTTTAAAACCTTTTAAATGTGGTTGGTTTTGTGTAGAAATAATTTAAGCTCTAGAGTACATTGCATATTTATAGTGATTACTATACAAAGCCACTCTAATAAGCCTTGACTGATTAGTCACACTTACCAATTGGATAATAATATTGCACAGTAATAATTGGACTCCCTTTAAAGGGCCTTTGGATAGCTGATAGAATTAGCTGGATGGTGGCAGCTGGTACTACCATATAGTCTGGGTAAAAGGGGCACAGCTGGAGAACCTGTGCCAGCCTTCCCCAGAAGCATCTGTGTGGTTGTATAACCTCTTATCTCAAAGTGTGTATGTGTCAGCTACTTGGGCAGGGGCACGAAGCACTGGTTGGACAGAGAGGGTGCTGGAGATTTTAGCTTGCCCAGTTAGGCTGAGATCTGGACCCTATAGCTGTGCCAGCAGGGAGTCTTATTGGGGACCTGGGGAGCAAGGGAGCGACCAGCACCGGACTGACTGTGATCTCTGTGTGCTCTTAAGGGAAATTGCACTTTACTGTGTGTATTTGTTATCCTTTCCTCATATATGAAATGCCCTCTCTGGTGTTAGTGGTGAGGATTGAGGCTCCTTGATTGCTGGGTCAGGACACGGGCATCACAGTGCTTACCGTAATGTGCCATCTGAGTTGTTGACTTTATTCATCTTCAACCTGTGGATTTGGTAAAGCTCTAGGATCTGAACTCTGAGCTCCTCCCCTTCCAATAATGTCCACCTCTCCCCTCATCCCCTCAGATTGAGTTTGCTGTTGTAACACATGCAATGTCACCAGCACAAATATTTTCAATATGCATACAATAAAGTTAAACATCTACTTCAGGAGCTCAAACAAGTAAAAATGAGTACTGTCAGCCCATCTGCCAGGTCCTAATTCATATGGAAAGGGAATGGGGGGAGGGAAGGTTGAAGATGAATGAAGTCAACAACTCAGATGGAATGTTATGATGAGTACATACCTTCTTTATCTGAAGTTCTTGACTTCATTCAGTCTTCAACCTGTGGGACAGAGTCACCAGCTACAGTAATCTTTGGAGAACATTATGAGAGGATACTCCGGAGCACTGCAGAAACAAAGGATGCCCTGTTTCTGGAAATAATGTCCAAATTATAATGAGATACAAAGGTATGAGAGTTTGCCCAAGTGCAACTGCACAGATATCATCAATAGGAATTTCAGACCAATAGACAGAGGATGTGGACATAGACATATTAGAATGGGTCTTAATTTGAAATAGTAGGGAAAGTCCTTTGGAAGAATAAACAAGAGAAATACAGTTGAAGATGCAGTTGACCAATGTGACCTTATTGACAGGTTTACCCAAATTATTTTTTGAAAAGGATATGAATAGCTGATCAGACTTTCTGAAATGTCTTGTTGTGTCTAAATAAAAATGTAATTGTCTATGTACATCCAGCATATGAAATTTATACTCTCCCTTGTTTTGAAAGTTGGGGAAAAAATTGGAAGATTGATGACCTGATTGATGTTAGCTTCAGAAGCAACCTTAGGCAAGAAAGAAGGATTAGTACACAGAGTAACTCTTGTCTTTATTAAAGATCAAATATGGTGGCTTGGATTATAAGGCTTGAAGTTCAGATGCCTTCTTGACTGAGGTGATGGCCAATTAAGAAGGTGGTTTTCCAAAATAAATACTTCAATTCAACTTGTGCTGAAGGCTCAACGAGAGGCACAGCCAAAGCTTGCAAGACCATGGTAAGATCCCAGGGTGGAGTGGAATTTTTGATTGGTGGCTGAAGTAGAAAGGTACCCTTCAAAAAGGTCTTGCACAATTTAGGAGAGGACAAAGAAGATGAGTTTTCCCCAGTATGAAACTTGGAAATGACTGCCAACCAAACCTTCATAGTAGAGGAACTAGCTCCATTATGGAAAATAGTGGCTAAGAAGTCCATGATGGCAGGTATAGGCTCCATAAAGGGGTCTAAATAGGGTTGAGGTTCCCAAATTGAAAACCATTTCCATTTGCTGTTATATATTTTCCTGATAGAAGGCTTATGTGCTGTAATCAGGAACATATATGTTGGGGATGAAAGCCATCACTAAAATTGAAGCAACTAAGCAGTTAGTTTCAAGCTCAAGAGATCTGGGTGGGACTGTCCTAATGGATGGGACAGAAGATCTGTAAATGGATCCAAAGTCCACAGTAGACAAACCAGATGAGACCAAATGAGAGGAACCAAACTTGCTGAGGCCAAAAGGGAGCAATGAGGATTACTTTGCACTTCAACCTTTGAGCTTTTTGCAGGAACATGAGGATGAGAGGAAGATGGGGATAAGTGTAAAGCAGCCCAGAGGTCCAAGCATGGACTACACCATCTCTTGGTGACTGTCCCCAAGAAGGGTCAGGGCAAATAACTTGCAGCATTTTCTGTTAGAAGGAGATGATCAGATCGCAGAAAGGTTGACCCTATTTCTAGAATATTGCATTCCCCACTGAAGTACTGAGAGACCACTCATGAGGCAACATAATGGTTCTGCTGAGCTTTTCCACCAGAATGTTTGACTTTCAAAAACTGTGCATTGCTACTAGAAAGTAGTTGGAAGAGATCGCCCACTGCCACAACTTAATCACTTCTTGACAAAATGGGTAAGACTTGGTTCATCCCTGTTTGTTGATATATCAAACAACTGACATGTTGTCTGTTTGAATTGCAAATGGTGCCAGCTGGAAGAGACAAATGAAGGGCTTGAAACACCAGAAGCACCACTCTAATCTCCAGGACATTTATATGCAAATTGGTGTTGAGATGGGACCATGTGCATTGTACTGTTTGACACAGATAATGCCCTCCCATCTAAACTGGGAAGCATTTGTGGTCAATGTGGCCCCAGGAGGGGAGAATGATGAAGGGTTGGCCTTGTTGAAGAATATCTGATTGGAGCCACCAACGAAGGGATTCCTTGCATACTCAAGATAACTTGATTGAGTGACTTGGTGGGTATGACAGTAAAGACAACTGGACCACCAGGTTCCACTGTAATGCTCTCATATGAAGCCATGTTACTGGAACAAGACTGATGGTGGCAGCCATGGAACCTAAAGCTTTGAGGACAACACCTGCCAGGGGAGCAGGAATATTCAATATCTGTCAGATATGGAGTCTTAATTTATAGATCCTGTCTGGAGAAAAGATAGCTAAGCAGCGTGTTGTGTCCAGGCAGGCTCCAATAAAGTCTATCAGTTGGACTGGTTGAAGTTGCGATTTGCTGAGGTTGATGGAGATGCCCAAGGTTGAGGCTACCTGATGGATGAGTCAATGTCTGGAGGGAGCAATGAGGAGCCAATAGTCCAGGTAGGGAAACACATGGAATTCTTGCAGTGTCAAGCAAGCTGCCACTACTGCCATGCATTTGGTGAACAACCAGGGGGCTATGGTGAGACCAAAGGGGGGTACACTGAACTGATAATGACTGCCTCCCAGCCTGAAGTGGAGGCACCTCCTGGAGTGCCTGTTCATCTTGATGTGATGGTATGCATCCCAGAGGTCTATAGAGAACATCCAGTCATCCTTCTGCATGAAGGGCAAAATGGACTGAATTGTGACCATTCAGAAGTTTGACTTGGCTACTGATTTCCTGAGGGTGGTGAGACCCAAAATAAGTTTGAGGGCCCCCTGTCTTTTTGGGCACTAAAAAGAATCTGAATTTGATGCCTGGTCTGTACTGGTCTAGGGGGGCACTTTAGAGATGACTCTTTTTTTTGTGAGACTTTGAAATCTCTAAGGCTGCAGTCTCCCTCTGATTGGGTGGAACATTGAGGAGGTTCCTGGTTGGGGAGGGATTTTGGAAATAGGTTATGGAATAACCTCTGGACATGATATTTAACACCCAACAATCATTTGTGATGGCTTCCCATGTTGTGTGTAAGAATAAATGTCCACTGACTGACTCCAGAGAAGAGCAGTTAGGAAATCCTTCAGGATCACTGATTGGGTCTGTCAGAGGAAGTATCTTAAGACCCATGGTTCATCTGTCCCCATCTGCCCTGAGGGTGGCATCTGCCATTGGCACCATTTCCACTTCTGTATCTGGAGGAAAATTCTTCCTGTAAAACCTGAATAGACATTGAGATTTTTGAAATAAATCACAGCTTTTTACCTCCATGCTGGTTCCTGGAAAAAGGCCATTGTGGGGTAGCAAATTGGATTCCAACAGCAGACAAGGTCGTTCCATCTTTTCCACTTCAGGAGAGCATGTCTTTGACAGTCGGACCAAATAAAGATGATCCATTGAAAGGGGCATTAGGGAAAGATGCCTTGAAAGTTTCCAAGAGATGACACAGCTGCATCCAGGCATGCCATCTGATAGCAATCCCTGACCTGGCCGCCCTTGAGGTACCTTCTACACCATGAGAAATTAGCCTCATGGATGTGTTAGATATGGACTGTAGGGTGGCCGTTCTAGAGGAAAATATCTTTTGATCCTCAGCAGAGATGGAACCTGGAGCAGAACTAGAGAGTTCCTTGACTAAGTCCCTCTGTAGTCTGGTTACATTTGCCAAATAATTCAGTGCTTGCAATGTGAAAGTTGCTGAAGTGTAAACTCACTTATCAAATTTGTCCAAATACCTAGACTCCTGGTTAGGGGGATGGACAGTGGAGCTTTGTTAGGCCAGCTCCATCTTGGTGGTGCTGCAGCCACCATGGCATTGACAGGGATACCATTAGTCCAATGAGGTCTGCCTCAAGGAGCATTCAGGATTTTGTTGGTGCATGTTGGAATGGGTTCCATGGTGTCCTGCTCCTTCTATGCTCTGTGGAAAACAAGGTCAATAAAAGGATCCACAAGAAGGGACACCAAAGAAGTAAATGGGCTTGACCCAAAACCTTCCAGAAACACTGATTCCTCCAGGTTAGCATTTGGGCAGACCAACAACTTTATTGGCAAATAATTTGCATGATTTTTCCAAAGGAGACATCCTCAGGTGGTGACCTTGGGGACCTTTCCCCTTCATCAATATTGGTATCTTCTATGAGAGATTCCAATGGGGAATCAAAGTGCTTCCTTTTGCACAGACACTTATGATTAACTTCCTTGGTGGGTGCTCCAGGGAGGTGTCAAAAGACTTGGGATCTTCCAAAGGTGAAACAATCTGGAAGTCTTTCAGAGTAGGCTATCCTGCAGGTGATAGAACAGATGTTTCAGACACAATATCTGCTAAGGAAGGACAGTGTGCCAAAGCATGAAGAACTGAGGTTCTTCTGGGTACAGAGATAACCCTCTTCACCATTTCAAATGCCGAGGGAGAATGCAAAACTGAGGGCAACACTCCTGGAGCTGAAGCTGTCGAAGAAGAAGCAAGACAATTCAGCACCACCCCTGGATCCAAGTGTGCAACTGGAGTTGAATTGTTAAGCACCAAATCCCCAAGGGGAAGAGACAGCTCCAAAAACTTCACAGTTGACATCAACCCCTCAGACTCAGTGCCAAAGCTATGGCTCCAAGAACTGCTCTGCTCCAAACTGTGGGAGCCTGGGCAGTCAGTGAAACTGTTGGAGTCAAGGTATTAGTACTTACTGGCTCTGACGTCTCAACTCCAGGCAACTTTGGGCTTGATAACTCTGAACCCAAGGGTCAGGTCAGAGATGGAGATGTTGGAGTAAAAAGCAGGTTGCTGGCTCATAGATCTTGAGGGGGATGTGGTGGGAAAATCCCCCAGCTGGATTTATGCCTGGAGGAACTTCATCAACATCCTGTCTACCTCCGCTTCGGAGAGACTATGGGAAGACGTGACAGATGACACAACAGATGTAGGTGTAGAGACTGCTTGGAAGATTGTAAGATGAGAGACTTTGGCCTAGAAGCAACTGGCTTTGGTAAAAAATGTCAAGACTGAAACTGAGGGGAAGCCACTATCACAATCGGAGCCAAGTCAGTCAGATCCAAAGACTTTGATAATTTCTGAAGTGGTTCACCCTTTTTAAGAAATCTTTCTGGTGACTGCTTATGCTCTTTATGTTTCTTGGAAGGGGGTTGAGGTTCTGAAGTAGAAGGTGAAGTGGATGAATAGGCAGTAGATGCTAACAGGCCTTTTAAAATCAGTTTGTTCCTCTGGTTTGTTAATGCCCGCTGTTCAAAGTCAGCACAGATGGAGTAGGAGAAGTCTAGATGCGAATGGCTTAGACATATCACACAGTCAATGTGAGCATCTGAAAGCAAGATTTTGTGCCTGTAATTGACACATTTTTTGAAACTGGTCAGTTTTGATTCTGCCATAATCAGAAAGATTCTACAATATGCAGCAAGCTGCAGAAAAGGCAATGATTTTTTTTATAAGGAGGGGAATGGAAAAAGGAGAAAAGGAATGCTAAGTCTACAGTGAAGGGTAGGGAACTATAAGGTTATAAAGTTCTAAAACACAGAACAAAGATAAATCTTTAGGATAAATAGAGGGATAAAGACTAAGAAAGAAAGATGAAATAATTAGAAAAAAGTTTGGATCCTAGAGCTTTAGTATATGGCCAAGTCAGATCCTATTCTCAGATCTGAACCCACAGGTTGAAGATTGAATGAAATCATCAACTTCAGATCAGTAGTTCTCAAAATAAAAATACTGAGAAGACAAATGCATCTGGGAATATTGTGCCTACTTTCATGTCTATACAAAGAGAGAGAGAGTGTTACTTTCTAAGTATCCCTCTGGTATTAGATTGGGACAAAAGTAAAAATACAAATTGTCAGAGGCATAAATTAAACAGCTGAGGGTCTAGAAGATGAAAGCACAGCACATGGAAAAAACCAACACAAAGACAAGGAGTGCATACAGACACCACACAAAAGGAATCACAGCCAAAAACACAACTAGAGAATCAGGCGCTGTTAGATGGAGACACTGGTCTGTGCGACAGTCTGCCAGTGATCAGCTACTGTCATACATTCTGCTCAAACCACCACAGATAGCCATTTATTGTTTACAGTGTTGATAATAAACTGTGATAGAGCTGAGCTGTCCAATGTCAAAGCATCAAGGTGCAGAGATGGCTCAGAGACCATCCAAGTCAATCCCAGCACCACGGATCCAACAAGGAAATTTTTGTTTTGTGAGTCCTCCAAATCCAAAGATGTTGGAGCTGTGGTACTGAAAGTTAGCTTCAGATCCAAAGATAGGATTATCTTTGGATCCAAGTCAGCTGTACCTAGAAGACTGAGATCCATGGACTCTGAAGCAACCAAAGGGAGAAGAGACGTAGTCTGAAGTGGTGCTATGGTTGAAGTTGGGTTGGGAGGGTGGCCTAATGGTTAAGGTGTTTGCGTTACAAACACAAAGAGTGGGCCTCCTAACTCAACATGGGAGCAGCTGGTAACACACTCTTTTGGGTTTGCAGTTAGAGAAACTTCCTCTTCATTCTAACCATATCTTCTTCAGTCAACCTTATGGAGAATTGAGATGACACCAAGGAAGGTGACTTAGCATGGTAGCTTTCTAAAAATGGAGATGTAACCCTGTAAGGAACTGGATCCACTCAGTGAGAATAGCAGGTCCTAGGCATAACAATAGGATTCAACCCTGCAAGCTCTGAGAATTTTTTGGTCGTCTCCTAGGACGTCGGATCCATAAGCTTCTTTTTCTTCAGATCTGAGGGGAAGAGGTTAGAGAGACCTCTTTGAATCCAATTTAGTCCTCTTTCTAGACAACTCCTAGACAACTCTGAGGATGGAGCTGAGGAAATAGAAGGAACAGGAGATTTCAACTCCTTGGTCTTAAGCTTGGAGGACTGAGCCTCTGAAATTGCTTCTCCAAAGGAAGAAGACTTTAAGCCTTTCAATATTAATTTATTCTTCCTGTCCACTAAATCTCAGAAATTAAAGTTGTAGCAGATCAAACAGTCTTCCTGTAGGTGCTGCAGATCTAAATAATAATTACATAGATTGTGAGCATCCAAAATAGAGAAGTTCTGACCACACTTCAAACACTTCTTAAAACCAGAAGGGCCTTTCTCAGCCATTATTAATATAAAAATCTAATGCAGAAAGGAAAGGTTTTCTTGGTTTTCTTTTCTTTTTTTTTGAATATATATATATATATATATATATATATATATATTCACTTTATAATCTTGAAATACTGAAACATAGAATTTCAGTATTTCGAGACTATCATGTTGAATCTACACAACACCGAAACACATAAAAAGAAAAACACACACAAACATAACAATACAAACTAACAAACCTACATCACAAATAAGCAGGGGGCACCCACCACATGGGGGGCTGTGCCCCCTGCCCCCATTTATATAGTCTAACTCCAAGATTGCACCAAACAGAAAAAGACAGCAAACTCACAACCAGACATTCTACACTCCCTCGTGCACACACATCACATATATACAAACACCACCACATTCAATATTTAAACTCTCATAACTTTTACCTGCCTATCCTAATCCACATGTACAACTTCTAAACACAATCACATACACTCACACACCTACCCAAAACCCTTATAAATTAGTCACTTACCTTAAATTGCACCTAACTCCACATAATAAACCGGAAACCATCCACATGGCACATTCCATGTCATGTACTGTTAAAGCATAACCACGAATTAGAAATATTAGGATTTGAGATTATGCACTTTCACTATTCCTAACATTCAACTTTATGCTCTCTAAATACTGAAATTCAGTATTTCAGAATTTTGAGATTATAAAGTAAACCTATATATATATATATATATATATATATATATATATATATATATATATATATATCTATATCTATAAATGTATCTATATATATATATATGGATCTATCTTACAACGTCGACAAGTCAAAACGCCGAAAACGAAATCACCGACACCACATAACCGACATTTCACAAACACGAAACCTCACATGCCCGACACACCATAATCCCGACAAGCAACAAACAAAACAAATCCCGGTCCAAAAGCACACACACAACACAAGCACACCAAAATCCTTACAAACCAACACTAAACCTCACATACACAACTACCTACAACCTTAACCCAAACCCTAACCCTAAGGTCCGCCACTATCGCACACTCACCTAACCCGCCTAACCCTAACTCACTTAACCCGCCCTAACCCACAAACTATCACAGTCGACACTTACCTAGCCCGCCCTAACCCTAACTCACTTAACCGCCCTAACCCACAAACTATCACAGTCGCACACTTACCTAGCCGCCTAACCCTAACTCACTTAACCCCCAACCCACAAACTATCACAGTCGCACACTTACCTTACTCGCACCCTAACGTCCGTCACTACCGCATACATCCACAGCCTTTTCCCATGTCGATGTTCTCAGCGTCGGGGTTTTGATCCGTCGGTCTTCTCCGTTTTCGATCTTCTGGCGTCGGTGTTCTCGCTGTCGGCGTTCTGACTTGTCGACGTAGTCAGATAGAACCATATATATATATATATATATATATATATAAATGTATCTATCTATATATATATATATATATATATATATATATATATATATATATAGATATATATATATATATATATATATATATATATATATGTATTGACAGATAGAGCGAGATAGATATATAAAAAGAAAGACAAGGGAAAGTATTACCAGCAATCGTAATTAGAAATATACTATCGTGTAAGACCAGTTAAGGATACATATCAACCATCGAATTTTAAGAACTGCAAAGAGTACAAGGGGAAGGGAAACAATAGTAAAGTAGGAGACAAAGCAAATAAAATTATATATATTTACATATAGTAAATGAAGAAAAAAGCTATCTTATCTGACAAATACAGTGAAGCTCAAGAGCTGTGACTGACCACATCCTTTCACTAAAAGTGGCAAAAAACAAGATCTGAGGTATGTTAGGGGTTAGTGCATTATGGGTAAGGGAGAAGTTTGAGATCTTCTTGATTACCACAAGCTTTAGTAACAGCTGAATTGGATCTGGGGATCGGATCTGAACCCAACAGTTGAGGATAGAATAAAAATTGACAACAAACTATCTTATTTTTCTTTGAAATTCCTTCCCCAGTATGATGTTATGTTAGGTTAATAGTGTTAGATTAGTGCTAAAAATATTGAAGCATGGCAGGATTTGTTTCACAAACTTGTTCTTATGTGTTATTCTGTGCTTCAACTGTGATGGGACAAAAAAAGAAGTTTTGTACTCAACATAATGTTCCATATGTGTTGTCACTTTTTATTCTTCCTCAAATGCTGGGTTTGGATCCCGCTCAGCCATTACTTAATCTCGTGGTAACCAAGAAGCTCTCAAGTTTGTCCCTAACCCATAATACACCAGCCCTAAGCTACCTCAAATCTTATTTGCTGAATTTACCAGACAGGGAATGCTTAACATGCATAACTGTAAAAGACTTAAAATTGCATGTGTTTCAATAAAAGGAAGAAACTATATCTGGAGCTCAACATAAAGGACAGTGACATCCCTCTAAGAACTCATTCATCGAGAAATTTGCAAACAGAAGGGATGGGAGCTGGTGGACGAAGTTGAAGAAGACTGAAAATGGACAAGACAGATGGAATGTTATGGTGAATACATAACCTCTTTATCTGATGTCCATTTTCATTCTATATTCAACTGTTGGGACAGAGTCTCCAGCTACCTACTATCCTGGGTGGACTCTAAGAAGGATATTCCTGAGCACAGTTAAAACAAATGATGCTCTAACCTTGGAGACCAGATCCAATTTGTAATGAGTAACAAAGGTATGGGGAGGAGCACAAGTTGCTGCTGCACATATATCATCCATGGAAGCTCTAGATAAAATGACTGAAGAAGAGCTCGTACTGGTTTTGGCAAGTTAACACCCAATTTGTTTATAAATAAAGTACAGTCAGTTAGCCATCTGGCTAAATTGACTTTTGCAACTCGTTTACTCATTTTCAGTTCTGCAAAGGAAGCAAACAATTGGTCTGTTTTTCAGATCTCTTCATCTTTGTAGATAAAAATGTAATTGCCTATTAGCATCCAATAAGTGTAGCACGTATTCATCCTTGTTTACAAAATTTGGAAAGAATACTAGTAAATTAATGGATTGATTGATGTTAGATTCTGACACCACATTAGGAAGGAAAGAAGCATTAATTTGTAGTGCCACTCTATCCTTGTGAAAGATCAGTTATGAAGGTTTTGAAGACAAATCTTTAATGTCTGAAATTTATCTAGCAGAAGTAACAGCTATTAGAAGAATAGTTTTCCAAGTAAGGTACTTGGGTCTATATCAGAACATAGAAATTTTAAAACTTTGAATGTTCTAATATGGACTAATTTTGAGCGAATGCTGAAAATTAGGAAGCTGCAGAACACAGAATTCTTTCCTAGGGAAAGAATTTGGTTGGCCAGTTCTGTGGCTTTGCTATTTTCAGCACTGTGGTGGAAATTTACGGGTCGGGTTCAGGTAAGTGTGCGATTGTGTGGTTGTTAGGATTAGGGCCTGGGTTAGGTGATTTAGGGTTAGGGCATGGGTTAGGGTGTGGGTTAGGTGAATTAGGGTTAGGGGCAGGTTACGTTAGTTATAGTTAGGGCACGGATTAGATGAGTGTGCGATAGTGACGGACCTTAGGGTTAGGATTTGGGTTAAGGTAAGTGGATAGATAGTAGTGTATGTATAGTTTAGCATAGGATTAGTTGTAGGATTATAAGTGCATGTGTGTGTGTATTGATGTTTTTTAGGTGTGCTTGTATTGTGTGTATGTGTTTCAGAATAGCAAATTTTTTCCCAAGGAAAAAATTCACTGTCCTGAATGTTCGATATTATGTGGTTTAGATATTTTAGGTTCGATGAAATAGCGTTCGCTATTTTCATCTTTCGATAATGTGATATGAATGCAGGTACTTCAGGTCATATTTAGCTGCGGGTTCAAAGGGGGAATGTATCAGAGTCTACAGTACCAAATAGAGATCTCATGGGGGTAGGGTACTTAAACGGGGATCTCAAAAGAAGAGTACCTTACAAGAAAGTTCTGCACAATTTATGAGAGGCTACTGAAGAACCTTCAAACTCAAAGTGAAAATTTGATATTGCTGCTAAATGAGCTTTAATGGTTGAGGAATTAGCTCCTTCTTTAAAAAGTAAAGCTAAAAGCTCGAGTATGATATGTATCGGAGCTAAAAAAGGATCAACATGCTTTTGTTGTGTCCAGAAAATGAATCTGTTCCATTTACTTGCATAGAATTTTTGTACTTGTAGGTTTATGGGAAGATAAAAGTATATGGCGGACAAGAGAAGAGAGGATTGGTTGTCTGTCTGCTAAAGGAATTGGAGAAACCAGGCAGTCAGCTTGAGGTTTATAATACCTGGATGGATCATGCTCATCAGATGAGACAGGAATTGACTCCAGAATCCAAGGTTGGTGGAGTAATTCATATGTTCATATGTTGGTACTAGGCTATCAGCCCTAGGGCCTATACAGGTCTAGCCATAACAATTCCCTGGCTATTTCTTTCCACACTATTTACTTCCCTGGACCCCTATCTAGCAGGGCGACTGACGTGATCCCCGGGGTGAATTTCCTTTCTCCCATCCAATCATCAAGGTTCCTTTTGAAGAGGGCCAAAGAGGCACTCTGCTTGACATGTATGGGCAATCTATTCCAGAGTCTGGGGAGTCTCTGGGTCAGGAAACTATCCCTCCAGCATGTTTTGTTTATTGTGATGACAAGGTTTAGATCCCTGGAGTGTGTGGCTCTGAGGGATTGGGATTTCTTTAAGTGTAGCATGTCCAACAGCTCTGGGTTTGACATGACCTTGTATGTTAAGCAGAGATCGCCTCTGAGTAGACGATATGTGACACAGTATAGCTGGAGTTTTTTAAGGCGGTCAGCATAGGGCATTTGCTTTAGGCCTGTGATTCTTTTAGTGAGGTATTTCTGCAGGCTTTCCAGTTGTTGTAGTTGTCTTGAGAGGCACATACCAAACGGGACATTGTATTCTATAATGGGTCTATTGAGGGATGAGTACAGTGGGACAATGACCTCCTTTTTTCTGGATGAAAAGCCCTTAGTGATGAGGTGTGTCACATAGAAGGATTTCATGACTGTTGTGGCGATGTGGTTATCGAAGGTGAGACCACAGTCCACCTGTGTCCTTAAGTCTCTTATCAGACTTTCGGTGTTTAGTGTACTGCCACCTATATGGTAATTCACGAATACATGTTTTTTCCCAAAGGGGATAACTATACATTTCTTGGCATTGAGCTTGAGCCCATGGCTCTGGCACCAAGCATCTGTTTCTGTAAGGCCCTTTTGTAGAGTATCCACATCATTTGGGGATTCAATAATGGCTCCCAGTTTGCAGTCATCTGCAAACTTTGTTAGCCAGAGTCCCTTAGTGTTGGCCTGTACTTCAGAGAAGTAGATGCCAAACAAGAGTGGTCCCAGGACTGAACCCTGAGGTACTCCAGTTGTCACTTATCTGCAGTTGGATTTGGAGATGGCTACTTTTACAGTGTGGGTTCTGTCAGTAAGCCAGTTGGCAACCCATTGGGTGATGTAGGGATTAATGCCCAGCTTAGTAAGTTTATCTATGATTCCAGAGTGGGGGATGGTGTCAAAGGCCTTGGCAAGGTCTAGATAGGCTGTGTGGACCACCTTACCTTGGTTACCTTTGTCCATGGCTCTGGAGATTGATTTGAAGAAGTCAGTCAGGTTCAGGAGACAAGATTGGCCCTTCACGAACCCAAACTGTGTGAGGTCCAGTGTTTGAAGGTTGCCAATGTCTTTGTTTATAAGTTTTATGATAATACGCTCCATGGCCTTGCAGATAAGGCTTGTCATACTGATGGGATGGTAGTTTCCGGGATCCAAGGTGGATCCCCCCTTGTGGAGTGGGATAACTGTAGCTCTGCGCCACTCAATGGGCATGAAATCTGAGGTGAGGCTATAATTAAACATGACACTTAGGTGAGGTGTCAGTTCATATTGTAGTTCGTGTAGTACATAGCTTGGGATGTCATCTGGTCCCATGGATGGTGTATTCTCAGCTATGGAGAGTGCGTTTTTTACCTGTGTGGCCGTTATTACCAGAATTTGACAATCTTCCGGTATTGAGATGGGCCATTTAGGGGGTGAGAGGTGGGTGAAGTTGGCACTGAATTGATCTGCCAGGATATTGGCAATATCCTTGGGATCAGTATATTTAATGCCATTCTGTTTTAGTTCAGAGCAGATCTGAGCATTGCCATTTAGATTCTTGACATAGACATAGAATGCCTTGTGGTTGTCTTTGGAATCTTTGGCAATTTTATTTTCGTAACTAGCTTTGGAGGATTTTATGAGGGATTGCAGTTTCTTACTGAGGCTGGTAAGGGAGTTTTTTGCATCCTGGGAGTTTCCTCTTTTCTGCAACAGTTTCTTCTTTTTGTTGTAAAGTTGGTTTATGGCAGGGGACCACCAGATTGGCTTCCTTTTTTTGGATGAGAGCATCTTGGTTCTATTTGTGATGGCACGATTCATGCATGAGTGGATGTGCTCGTACAGTGCCTTAGTGTAGGATTCAGCAGTTGAACTTTCAGTTCCCGTCTGCATGGGTGTCATGAAGTTTGTCATTTCTGACTTGAGTAGCATGAAGTTGGCTTTGGAGAAGTTTTTTATGTAGGTTTCCTTACTGGGGGTTGGAGGTGGGATGTGGATGTTAAGGGTGATTAGCTTATGGTCAGACCTGACTAACGAGGGGGTGACCATAGGTGTGGAGCATCGATTTCCCATGTTGGTAATCACCAGGTCTAGGATATTGAAGCCCCTGGTGGGACTATGGATTAGTTGATCCAGGGCATTGGAATTTATAAATTCCAAGAACCGTTGGACAAAGGTGTTGGTACATGATTAGTTTTCCCAGTTAATGGCAGGGTAGTTAAAATCACCCAGTATTAGGGTGTTTGGTTCTATCTTAATATTTTCCAATATGTTTAGAAAGGTGTAGTGAAAATCTTGGGGTATGGTGGGGGATCTGTAGCAAGCTACAATTTGGATTGCAGTCTTACCTAGTGTTAGTTGCACCTGGAGAATTTCAGACGCATTGTATTGGGCAACTAGCCCGGTGGTGTGAATATCCTTGGTGAATATTGACACTTCTCCACCTTTAGTGTTTCAGTCCTGGTTTGGTGGCCAAAAAGTGTGGTAAGAGTTGTAGCCTAGTATTGCAGGGGTGCTCCCTGAAGCCTTGAACCAGGTCTCAGTTACTGCACAGATATCAATGTCCTCCATTTTTAGGAGTGCCCCGAGAGAGTGCATTTTGAAGTTTAGACTTCTAACATTGAGTAGCATTACCTTCAGATTTTGCATGCTTGTACCTGTTACGGTGGTGGTTTTGTCCTTTGAACTTTGCCTAAAAAAGGCACTATAGGGGTGGCAAGAGCCTTAGCCAGTAACCTGAATTCCAGGGGTGACAGGTGCAGACCATCTCTGGCAAAGCATTGTGGTCTGTCAATCATGTTGTCCCAGGCAGACAGATACTGGATCCCGTTTGAATGACACCAGAAGCTTAGCCAATTGTTGAAGTCAATCATTTTGTCCTTATACTGTAGTATCATTCTGGGCGAAGGCAGCATGCTACTCAGGGCTAGGGTCATACCTGCCTGGGCCACATGATCCGAGAGCTCTTCCATGTCTCTTTTCATGTAGTCCAGGAAGGTACATCTCAAGTCATTCACTCCAACATGGACAATGACAGAGTCATATTTGTACTTGTTGTGGAGTGACTTGAGTGCATGCGTTATGTGGCGGATCCTGGCACCCGACAGGCAGCTGACTGTAATTTTCTCCTTGTTCAACCTGGTGAGAGGGACATCAGTGCGCTGGACTATAGAGTCACCTATGACTAAAGTGTTAGGTACATTGTCTTGCCTTAGGGGTTGTTGCTGGGTGGTACACTGGTGTTATGAACTATGTGACACTTTGGTTATGATTGTTGTTTGCGTTTCAGCATCAGAGGTCCTCGTTGCATGGGCAGGTTACAGTTAAGGGCCTCCACATATGTGGATTTAGTGTTGCTATATGTGGGTGTTGGTGGTGTGGGTTTAGAAGGGCTAAGTGTTGCTTGAGGTGTAGTGTAGGTGTTAACCTTCTCCCCTTGACTGTCTAGCACAATCTTGGGAGGAGAGAGCTTTGATTCCATTTTGGCTATGTACGTGCATCTCTCACAGGTTGTAGTGTTGGGTGGTAGGAGGAGAGGTTTGTCTGTGTACATGAGGCAATTGCTGCATTGCCCCAGTATGCCCAGATTCATCAGGTGGACAGGAGAAATCACCGGAATCTGACCCTTGGACATGCCTGGTTTGGTGCTTTTTTTTTTTTTTTTTGTAAAGTACAGCAGCTGTTTTCCCTTACCTTACCAAGGTACTTTGCATTTATAAGCTGTTTAGTGTCTACTATTAATTTATCCTTATTAACAAGGAGAGTTGAGTGCTTGTATCAGTTTAAGGCTTCGTAGTGCTTTCCAGCAGGTATTAAAGTGCTAGTCACAGGGATGCTTAAAGGTAAGATGAAAAAAATGCACACTGCAGTGTGCACTAGAGAACTTAGATGTGAAAGTAGGTAACTTAAGTTTTACCTGTTTAAAAAGTTAAGGTTTAGTGGAGAGTTACTATTTTTAAAACAGCAAAATGGATTGAAAGGGGTTGTCACATTTGTATTCTCGTACTATGGAATACAGTAGGATGGCCAATAAATTTAAATAGTTGAAGGGGAGTGATTTCACAAAATGATAATTTTGTGCTTACTCACACAAGCCAGTGAAAGTAGAGAGGAAATAAGATATATGGTCAGATTAACATAAGAGGCAGGCAACTAGAAAGACAGTGGTATTTAACAAGACAACTATAACTGGGTGGGAGAGCAGGTTAAAAAATTCTGCCTGACTCATAAGAGAGAGAGGTGTGGTCTCTTTTGAAGTTTTAATATGCTGTTCAAGCAGAATGCAAGTAAAATACAAGGTAAAGAAAACAAACCATAGTATTCAAAATATAGAAAGGCAACAAAGTAATACAAAATACAAAAAATAAAAGCAAACTAACCTTTCCTTCACAGCAAAGTGTAGCAGAGTCTGGATGAGCCTTTCTGGTAAAGCTCTGAAATATTTTATTTTACCCCTTAAATAGAAGGTTTAGTTCCTAGCTCCACCCCCTCAGTTAACAAATGATTAACCTTAAGTGACCTCTTCTATCTTATGAATGAGTCCTTAAATGATCAGTTGTAATTTCTGCCTGACTCAGTTCCAATTTCTGCCTGACTCAGAAGAGAGAGAGCTGTGGTCTCTTTTGACGTTTTAATATGCTGTTAAAGCAGAATGCAAGTAAAACACAGTATTCAAAATATAGAAAGGCAATAAAATAATACAAAATACAAAAAATAAAAGCAAACTAACCTTTCCTTCACTGCAAAGTGTAGCAGAGTCTGGATGAGTCTTTCTGGTAATTGAGGCCAAAGGAAGGCAAACTAAACTTGCAGAGGCCAGTATGGTGCAATGAGGATGACTTTGCTCTTCAACCTGGCTGCTTTATGTGAAAATTTTGGAATTAATCGGATTGGTGGGTAGCTATAAAGTATACTGGGGGGGGGGGGGCAATCATGAAGTAGAGCATCCCTCGGTGATTCTCCCTGTGGGGGATTAGGGCAAAATAGCTGCTACATTTGTTATTTGGGGGGAAGCAAAAATGTTGTAGCAAGACTGGCCCCATCCATGAAAAATCAGTCCTGTTACTTTCTCATTGAGCCACAACTCATGAGGTAGAAGAATGTACCTAATCAGTTTGTTTGCTATCATGCTGGACTTCCCCAGAATGTGTGTCACTATGAGAAAGACGTTGGATGAGATCAGCCATCGCCACACTCAAAGTGCTTCTCAACATAAGGGGTATGATCTGGTCTCTCCTTGTTTGCTAATGTACCAAACTACTGACATATTGTCTGCTTGAATTGCAATTGTCCCTAGAGGAAGATCATCCTGAAAGGTTTGCAATGCTAAGAACACTGCTCTCATCTCTACGATATTGATATGCAAGTTGGCCTCTTTGGGGGACCAAGTACCTTGGACTGTTTTCCCCAAATGTCCAACCCTCCCTAACTGCGAAGCGTCCGTGGTGACTATGGCCTTGGGCTGAGGGGGAATGAATGGAAGGCCTTGTAGAATGTGATCTGACTAAATCCACCACCTGAGATCTCTTTTGCATGTCTGAGTGATTCGTATCTGAGTTGACATGGGCTGGCAAATTATCACCCATTGTGTTGTTAGCATCCTTTGGAGAATTCTCATAAAAAAATCTGGCTAACGGTACTAATGTTATCACTGCTGGCATTGATCCTACAGCTTGAAGAAACAAGGGGACAGAAATTTTTCTTACTGCAGATTATTTTTCTGACCTGTGATCTGATAGCTTGCACTCTAAAGGGAGGTAGTGAAGATATTATTCAGTTTTTGTTGAAAATATGCCTTAATTTTTGTTAATTTTATCACCAATTTATTATTATTATTACCAATTTTTTATTACTATTTTTTTTTTCTTATTTTTTATTCTATGTGTTTATTAACAATATGTTTCATTGTTTCATTGTTATGTTTTATGTGGAGCTTTTCTTCCTGGGCCTCTACTGAAAATAGAAATATATCCAGCTAGACTAGCCTGGTCAACAAATGTAAAATAAAAATAAAAAAAATAAATAAAATAAAAATTGCTCCAATTAGTTCCTATCAATTCCAAATACTGGATTGGTCATAGCTGAGAACAAGTCTGAAGAATCTGATCTCTTGCCCTCTTCAACTGATGCCTGGTTGGCATGGTAATAAGCCAGTCATCTAAATATTTAAACACCTGGAATCCTTGCAGTCTCATGTGAGATGCTACTATTGCCATGCATTTGGGCGACACCTTGGGGGCTTTGGTGAGACCAAAGGGCACAGCTCTGAACTGGTAGTGACTGGTTCCCAGCCAGAAGTGTAAATACCTTCTGGATCATTTATTTATTTATTAATATTTGTTGACTGGGAAACTGCACTGGGCCAGAAAGCCATTTTTCAGTGGAGGCCCGGGGGGATAGCCCCAGCATAAAAGTACAAGCAGAAAAAAATCTAACATATAAAATTTTACAAAGTGAGACAATTTGTCTATTAAGAAGTTAAAGTAAAAATGTCAAAATTAATATTTAGCATAAATAAAGATCAACGTTCTACAAAGGTAACAAACAATATGGTAAACAGTCAAGTATAATGGCAGGATTGTCAGTCTGAAATCACATAATATTATAAAGAGGTAGAGAATGAAGAGGTAGAGTTAGAAAAAACTGGCATATGTATTGACATAAACACAGATGGACTGTGTCTGCCGAGACACAAAGACATTAGCCACATAGTGATAGAAGTGGCCACAGATATTGTGGGTATATGCTAATTAGTTAGTACTACCAACATGAAGGAAGTAGTGAAAGGAGTTTGGATAGTGGGTTTACAAGAAGTTATGGAGGTTTTAGATTATGTAAACAGGTGCAGATACAACCGTTAAGGAAGTAGGGCTTTAGTTGCCTTTTGAAGTTTTTTTACGGAGTCTAGCTGAGTGATGAAGGAAGTTAGGTTGTTCCAGAGCTTAGTGATCTTATAAGAATATAGGCTCTGACCAACTTTCTTCCTGGGTTTGGACATATTTAAAAGCTGCTTGTTTGTGGAATGTAGGTGGTGGGTGGGATATGTTTGTAGGACAGGATGGACTGATGGGCAGTTATTAAGTCTGTAAATGAGTTTATGGGCAAGAGTAAGTTGTGCGTAGTTTAAGTACTGAGGGAATTCAAACAAGTTTAATTCAGAGATGGATTGACAGTGATGTGATTGGGCAGTCATACCTGAGGCATATTTTGCTATTTTATAATAGCACAATTCTAGTTTATTGCTCAAAGTTGTATGGAGATTGGTGAAAATGGGACTTCCATAGAGAAGGGAAGGAATATGTAGAGTGCTGGCAAGTTTTATTTTGATAGGTTTGTCTAAGTAAAGTTTGTGGTGGCAGAGATTACCTAGTTTAAAGTGTTTTTTTTATATTGTATTCAAAATATGGTAAAGATAACAAATATAAACACACGCGCCAGAGGAAATGCCTCTTCGCTGATCTTTATAAAGTATAAACAAAGTCCATAAGCGAAAAGCAATGAGAGGCAACCACCGGGCTTCCAATAATCCAGTCTTGTAATATAAGTATAAAAAAGCCTTTAATTACGTGCACAAGGTAAGTGCTTTCACTGACCGCTTCTTCAGACCATAAAAGTTTTTCAAACATGCAAACAGTTGCTTATATAGCAAGCATGTGGTACAAAGATAATTATGCAATTAACTTTTTTAAAAACATATAGCTCTATTAACTTCTTGTTATGAAATTCAAAATAATAAATTTTCTAACCATCTAACTAACAAAATAGATCAGACATAAAAATAACCAATAAAATAAAATAAAATCACTATATTATACAAAGTGGAGGAACTATTTACCCTCTATATAGAGTTACATACTTAACGTCAGACAAATTAATTTCTCCACTTCCAATATTCATGTGAAAAAACAACAAATCTGTTTATAATCTAATTAAGCATGCATACTGAACGATACGGTATTTTGAATTGTAGAATATAACCAAAACCTATAACAATACTGGTAGAAATAATGCAAGCTAGAATAATTCTTATTATACCGTGCAAATTAAAAATAATATCGCATGATCGTAGCAGAATATTTCACTGCATTAATCCTTACACGCATCATATGATATGCTATAAGCTCACATGAACAATAAATATAACTATAAAATACTATAACCTTTGTAAATATATACTTATTTAAAAACAGTATAGTATCATATTAATAAGTTTTTTCATTACATCAAATGCATTCACACTTCAATGCTCACTATAAGCTCACATGAACAATAGATATGTATGCAAGATACCGTAAACTGTTTTACACAAGAAAACAAGATACCGTGAACTGTTTGTAAGTTTCTGTAATGCCGTTTTTGCTTGGGCTAAAGGAAAGTCTCTCTGTTGATCAGTGGCAGTGAAAAACATTGAGCAGCTCCCCTGCCCCCCGTGGGAGTGGTTACTGACTTGAAACTGTAGTTTTATTGGCCGTATTGGGTCAATTCCTCGCTCTTTCCAGCCCCTGCTATCAAGCACGATTTAGCGCGGAGTTGCCACTAGAGCAGCATCGGGCAGCACTGGTTTAACAAGGTTAAACTTTTTCTGGCTCCATAAAGTCTATTCTTCATTTTTTCCCTTAGAACTGCTCTACTAGTAATCTAAACAGTATATCCCTTAACTAAAAAACGCAGCACTTGTTCCTAAAAAGCTTTTTTTTTTCTTTCTCCAAAAAAAAAAAAAAAAAGCTCAGCACTTGTCTTAAAAGCATCTTCTTTTCAGGCTTAGCACTTCTGTATTATACAAAGTCCCTCACTAGCAAACCCCCCCCAGGAGTACCCACTTCCTTACTAAGTCCTCTCTCATTCAGTTACACCCCAAACTTCTTAATTTCTCTAGCATGTCGAAGGGCCAGATGCTGGCGTCCTCTCCTGTCCAGTTGGTGAATCTGGGAATATTGAGGCAATGTTACAATTGCCTCATGTACACAGACAACCCTCTCCTCCTCCCACATAACACAAATACTTGTGAGAGATGCAGCTATTTAGCCAAACTGGAGGCTGAGCTCTCTCAACTCAGGACTGGCAAGACCAGACTGGAGGAGAAGGCAACTACACACACCACAAAACCAGTCTCACATAAAGCTATCACAACAATGAATCAAACACATAAACACACAAAGACATACTTGGAGGCTCTGAGCAAAAATTTACCTAAACAGCAGAGGCCTCCAAAGCAGACACCCAAGCAACCGCCACCTCATGACACACCACAGGCAACACATAAAAACACAAAATCAGTGCGCAAAGCAGTCACAGCCCTTAAGGCCAAATACAACACCAAACATACTTGTCATAGGTGACTCCATAGTCAGACACACTGACGTCCCACTCACCAGGCTGAACAAGGAGAGGGTCACAGTAAGCTGCCTATCGGGCGCTAGAATCCGTCACATAACACAAGCACTCAGGTCACTCCACAGCAAGTACAAATATGACACAGTCATTGTCCATGCTGGTGTGAACGACCTGAGACGTACGTCCCTGGACTACATGAAAAGAGACATAGAGGAGCTCTCTGATTATGTAGCCCAGGCAGGTATGACCCTGACCCTGAGCAGCATCCTTCCTTCACCAAGAATGATGCCACAACATAGAGACAAGATGATCAGCTTTAACAATTGGCTTAATTTCTGGTGTCATTCAAAGGGGATCCAGTGTCTGTCTGTCTGGGATGACATGCTTGACAAGCCATGCTGCTTCGCAAGGGACGGCTTGCACCTGTCATGCCTGGGATTCCGGATATTGGCTAAGGCTCTTGCCACCCCCATAGTGCCTTTTTTAGGTAAGGCTCAAATTCTAAACCTACCACCCTAGAAATCAAAAATGGGAAGAAACTAAGGGTAATGCTGCTCAATGCCAGAAGTCTAAATCTCAAAATGCACACACTCGAGGCCCTTCTCAGTATGGAGAACATCGATGTCTGTGCTGTGACTGAAACCTGGTTCAAGGCTCCTGAGAGCACCCCGGCACTATCAGATTTTACCTCATATCATGCGTTCCGGCCCCAAAACCTGGACCACACCACAAAAGGAGGGGGTGTATTCATATTCATCAAGGATACCCACACCTCCAGGTTGGTGGCAACGCACGAAGCATCGGAAACCATCCAGGTGCAATTAACCATAGGCAAAACTGCTCTACAATTTGTAGCATGCTACAGGCCACCCTCTCAAATTCAGGAACCCCACACAGCCTTCCTGAAGACACTGGAGGGTATAAATGTATCTCCAAACACCATTATATTGGGTGACTTCAACTACCCGAATATAGACTGGGAACATTACTCAAGCCCAAACTTTCTAGCCCAAAGGTTCCTGGAGTTCATAAATTCAAATGCCATGGAACAACTAGTCACCGTTCCCACAAGAGGAGAAAATATACTAGATCTCATCATCACAAACACGGGGACAAAATGCTCCACACCGGAAGTATATCCCTCATTGGTGAGATCAGATTATAAACTAATGTCACTGGATATCCACATCCCGCCCCCACCCCAAACAAAAAAGACCACAGTGAAGAACTTATCTAAAGCAAACTTCACACTACTCAAGACTAGTGTGGTATACTTCAAGGCCCCCGAGCCAGTGGAAACCACAACCCAAGCTGCGGAAGCCCTTACAAATGCCTTCTACGAACACCTCCAGGACTGCATGGATCAGGCAATCCCTAATAAAACCAAGACTCTTTCCACCAAGGGCAAACGTCCAGTCTGGTGGACCCCAGCCATAAACAAACTTTACAATAAGAGAAGAAAGCTGTTACATGATAGAGCAAAATCCATAAAAGAGAAGACACCTTTGATCATTATTAGTAAAAAAATACGAGCACTCATAAAATCATCCAAGGCCAACTTTGAGAGAAAAATTGCCATAGATTCAAAAGACAATCATAAGGCTTTCTTCAGCTATGTTAGAAACCTGGGTGGAAACTCCCAGATATGCTCAGAATTAGTCCAAAATGATACAAAAATCACTGAACCCACAGACATTGCCAACATACTGGCAGACAGGTTCAGTGCAAACTTCACCCCCCTCCCCCCCCCAAAAGGAGAGATAACTATTCCAGCGGAGTGCAGCCTCCCGGACATCTCCAATGTGCAGGTGAAAGCTGCTCTCTCTAAAGCTAAAAACACAGCATCAATGGGACCGGATGGTGTTCCCGGCTGTGTGCTACACGAACTCAGTGAGGAACTAAACCCGCACATAAGGCAGCTGTTTAATCTTAGCCTTACCACAGGATACATGCCCAAGGAGTGGCGTACGGCAACTGTGGTCCCACTCCACAAAGGCGGTGCCTCTACGGACCCTGGTAATTACCACCCCATAAGCTTAACAAGCCTGGTCTGCAAAGCTATGGAGAGGATCATAATGGAACTCATAAACAAAGACATAGGGGACTTGCAGACATTGGACCCGACCCAGTTTGGCTTTGTCAAGGGCAGATCATGCATTTAGAACTTGGTCGACTTCTTCAAAACAGTCACCAAGGCCATTGATGAGGGAAAGGCAGTCCATACAGCCTACCTTGACCTTGCAAAAGCTTTCGACACAATACCCCACTCGGGTATTATAGAGAAACTTACCAGCTTAAATGTAAACCCATATGTCACAAGATGGGTTGCAAACTGGCTAAAGGACAGAACCCACAGGGTTAGAGTAGCTGGTGCCATGTCAGACTCCAAGCCGGTCACAAGTGGTGTCCCACAGGGCTCAGTCCTTGTCCCCCTGTTGTTCGGCATCTACTTCTCAGAAGTACAGGCTAACATAGGAGGACTATGGCTGACAAAGTTTGCAGATGACTGCAAACTGGGAGCTATAGTGGAAAGTACATCGGACACAGATATCCTTCAGAGGGGTCTCACGGAAACTGATAGCTGGTGCCAGAGCCATGGCCTGAAGTTAAATGCCAAAAAATGTATAGTCATACCCTTCGGGAAAAACAAGGTAACCCCAATCTACCATATAGGTGACAATCCACTAAGCACAGAAGAGGTTATCAGGGACCTGGGGACCCAGGTTGACAGTGGCCTTTCTTTTGACACTCACATTGCTAAAGTGGTTAGAAAAACCTTCTACATTGCCCACCTGATCATGAAGGGATTCACATCCAGATCAAGTGAGGTCATTGTTCCCCAGTACTCTTCACTTATCAGACCAATGATCGAGTACAATGCCCCATTCGGGATGTATCTCACCCGACACCTGCAGCAATTGGAGAGACCCCAAAAGTTCCTCACCAAAAGAATAAAGGGACTCCAAAATCTGTCATATGCTGCCAGACTGAAGAAACTCCAGCTCTATTCAGTCGCATACCGTCTGCTCAGAGGTGACCTGTGCCTGACATACAAGGCCATGTCCAACCCGGAATTAATGGGCATGCTCCACCTCAAAAAATCCAAATCTACCAGATCCACTAGAGCAAGCGACTTAAACCTTAGCACGGATATAAATAGAACATGCTGGAGGGATAGATTTGTCACCCAGAGACTCCCTATGTTGTGGAATAAAATCCCGGTCCATGTGAGGCAGAGCGCCTTGCTGGCTCTGTTCAAGAGAAATCTTGACCGGTGGATGGGAGATCGTAGGTTTACCCTGGGAATCATCTCTGTGTCACTGCTGGACAGAGGCACAACAAACTAATGGGCACAGTATTTTTTAACATAAGGGGTGGCGTAAGCCACAAAAACTCTGGGCTAGGCTTATAAATGCCTTAGGGCAGATAGCCTAGTATAAACCTATGAACCTATGAACCTATAAACCACAGAAATATATATTTGTTTATAGACAATGCATTATCATAGCAGAATATTTTATAACATCAGTATTTTCAGGCATCTTATGATGCGCTATAGGCTCACTTGAGCAATGAATACGTATATAGAAAATGGTGGGCTACATAAACATATGCCTATTAGTGAGCTATACATTAAATGAATATAGAATAATGATTAAATTGCCCATTGAAATCAAAAGGCAAACCAATCTTAAAAGAAATAATTTTTTACAAAAACTATAAAGACATAAAAAAAGCATAGATGGTAATGGATATGCCCATCTGTTTGTAGCTAAGGAGCACATGTACAATACAATAAATACATACATTTCAGAGATCCAGATCCTATTTAATGGTAACTCGTCTAGTCCTTAAAATAGGTTTAATTGATGCCCTTTCATTAAAGCCTTTGCCCTTATCTGCTCTCATTCTGGTAATCCAATTAACTTCCTTGTTCTCTGTAACATTCCTCACATTTCCTTCCCTAATACTAGGCTGATAGACATCTATAACCATAAACCTAAAAACATGTTCATTTCCATTTGACTGTACATGCTTAGCTAGGGCATTGTTTTCATATTTCACTCTGATGGCATATAAGTGTTCCCTGATTTTATTTCGGAAGACCCTATCAGTCTTATCGACATAGAATGAGGAACATTCCTGACATGTTGCAAGATAAACAACATGCATGGTACTACAATCAGCTGTCACTTTAAAGTGGAATGTTCTGCCTGTATCTGGATGTATGAATCTATCGCCTGTATTTATATGGGAGCAGAAATTGCATCTACAACAAGGGCGAGTCCCTAAATGATTCTTTGTTTTTAACCCAGCTCTTGAATAACATAACAATCTCTTGAGGTTAGGCTTATTTTTAAACTGATATTTTGGTTTATCTCCCACAATATTCCTTAATTCAATATCTGTAGTGAGAACACGCCAATGTCATTCAATAATATTCATAATGTCCTGATTATCTATTGCATAGAACATTGGAATTTTCAATGTCGATACATCACTACTATGCCTATGAATTTCTTCTATATTATCAGAATAGAAAGGTGCAGCTCTGCTAAGTCTCAAAGAATTCATATTCTGTACACCAAATTCTATTTCGTCATTTTTATAACCACATTTCACTAATCTATCCTTAAATAGATTAATTTCATACCTGTATCCTTCTTCTGTAGCATTGAGACGTGAAATCCTCATAGCTTGCCCTTTCATAATATTATTAAATATATATTGTAGATGCATACTATATCTATGGAGAAACATATTTCTATAGCACAAAAATAATCAGACATAAAAATAACCAATAAAATAAAATAAAATCGCTATATTATACAAAGTGGAGGAACTATTTGCCCTCTATATAGAGTTACATACTTGACATTCACGATGATTCCCAATGATATAGGTACTGATTATATTAAGAGTGAGTATAGTGCATCTAAGATTGACCTCATTTGTTTATTTCTTGAAATCATACTTGAAAATAATGTTTTAATTTTTGATAAAACAATGTATATTCAACGTGATGGCGTGGCTATGGGCACATCCTGTGCCAATAGCTACGCCAACATGTTTTTAGCTTTGTGGTAGGAGGAACATTTATTCTTAGAGCCTTGGTTTAAAATACATGTATCTTTTTATCATCGATTTGTAGACGATGTGTTTATTCTTTGGGATGGAGAAGAGCAAATACTCCATGACTGTATATCAAAAATGAATCGTATGACTGCATGCCTTAAATTCACATCTAATACCTCATATACTAGAATTGAATATCTGGATGTTTATGTTGAAAGAGTGATGAACACATTTATTAATACTGGTGTTCATGGGAAGAAATGCTATAGAAATATGTTTCTCCATAGATATAGTATGCATCCACAAGATATATTTAATAATATTATCAAAGGGCAAGCTATGAGAATTTCACATCTCAATGCTACAGAAGAAGGATACAGGTATGAAATTAATCTATTTAAGGATAGATTAGTGAAACGTGATTATAAAAATGACAAAATAGAATTTGGTCTACAGAATATGAATTCTTTGAGACTTAGCAGAGCTGCACCTTTCTATTCTGATAATATAGAAGAAATTCATAGGCATGGTAGTGATGTATCGACATTGAAAATTCCAATGTTCTATGCAATAGATAATCAGGACACTATGAATATTATTGAATGACATTGGCGTGTTCTCACTACAGATACTGAATTAAGGAATATTGTGGGAGATAAACCAAAATATCAGTTTAAGAATAAGCCTAACCTCAAGAGATTGTTATGTTATTCAAGAGCTGGGTTAAAAACAAAGAATCATTTAGGGACTCGCCCTTGTGGTAGATGCAATTTCTGCTCCCATATAAATACAGGCGATAGATTCATACATCCAGATACAGGCAGAACATTCCACTTTAAAGTGACAGCTGATTGTAGTACCATGCATGTTGTTTATCTTGCAACATGTCAGGAATGTTCCTCATTCTATGTCGATAAGACTGATAGGGCCTTCCGAAATAGAATCAGGGAACATTTATATGCCAACAGAGTGAAATATGAAAACAATGCCCTAGCTAAGCATATACAGTCAAATGGAAGTGAACATGTTTTTAGGTTTATGGTTATAGATGTATATCAGCCTAGTATTAGGGAAGGAAATGTGAGGAATGCTACAGAGAACAAGGAAGTTAATTGGATTATCAGAATGAGAGCAGATAAGAGCAAAGGCCTTAATGAAAGGGCATCAATTAAACCTATTTTAAGGACTAGACGAGTTACCATTAAATAGGATATGGGTCTCTGAAATGTATGTATTTATTGTATTGTTCATGTGCTCCTTAGCTACAAACAGATGGGCATATCCATTACCATCTATGCTTTTTATGCCTTTATAGTGTTTGTAAAAAATTATTTCTTTTAAGATTGGTTTGCCTTTTGATTTCAATGGGCAATTTAATATTTATTCTATATTCATTTAATGTATAGCTCACTAATAGGCATATGTTTATGTAGCCCACAGTTTTCTATATAAGTATTCATTGCTCAAGTGAGCGTATAGCGCATCGCAAGATGCCTGAAAATACTGATGTTATAAAATATTCTACTATGACAATGCATTGTCTATAAACAAATATATATTTCTGTGGTTTACGGTATCTTGCATATGTATCGATTGTTCATGTGAGCTTACAGTGAGCATTGAAGTGTGAATGCATTTGATGTAATGAAAAAGCTTATTAATATGATAGTGTACTGTTTTTAAATAAGTATATATTTACATAGGTTATAATATTTTATAGTTGCATTTATTGTTCATGTGAGCTCATAGCGTATCATATGATGTGTGAAAGGATTAATGCAGTGAAATATTCTACTACAATCGTGCAATATTATTTTTAATTTGCACGGTATAATAAGAATTATTCTAGCTTGCGTTATTTCTACCAATATTGTTATAGGTTTTCATAGGTTCATAGGTTCATAGGTTCATACTAGGCTATCTGCCCAAGGGCATTTATAAGCCTAGCCCATAGTTATGTGGCTTTCGCCACCCCTTTAGTTTGAATAAAAACTATGCCTATCATTTTGCTGTGCCTCTGTCAAGCAGTGACGCTGAAGTAATCCCTGGGGTATATCTGCAATCTCCCATCCATTGGTCAAGATTCCTCTTGAACAAGACCAGAGAGGTGCTCTGCCTCACATGTACCGGGATTTTGTTCCACAGCATAGGGAGTCTCTGGGTGATGAATCTGTCCCTCCAGCACGTTCTATTTATAACCGTGTCAAGGTTTAAGTCTCCGCCTTGTGGTTCTGAGGGATCTAGATTTTTGAGGTGAAGCATATTCATCAAATCTGGGTTTGACATGGCCTTATATGTCAGGCACAGGTCACCTCTGAGCAAGCGGTATGAGACTGAATAGAGCTGGAGTTCTTTCAGTCGGGCAGCATAAGACATATTTTGAGACCCTTTATCCTTTTGGTGAGGAACTTTTGGGGCCTTTCAAGCTGCAGCAGGTGTCTGGTCAGATACATTCGAACGGGCATTGTACTCAATCATAGGTCTAATAAGTGATGAGTACAGGGGACGATGACCTCCCTTGATCTAGATGTGAATCCCTTCATGATCAGGTGGGTGATATAGAAGGTTTTCCTAACTACTTTAGCAACATGAGTGTCAAACGAAAGGCTACTGTCAACCTGGGTCCCCAGATCTCTGATGACTTTTCTGTGCTCAGTGGATTGCCACCTATATGGTAGCTAGGGTAGCCTTGTTTTTCCCAAAGGGTATGACTATGCATTTTTGGCGTTTAACTTCAGGCCATGGCTCTGGCACCAGTTATCCATTTCTGTGAGGCCCTTCTGGAGGATATCTGTGTCAGATGTGTTTTCGACTATGGCGCCAGTTTGCAGTCATCTGCAAACTTTGTCAGCCATAACCCTCCTGTGTTTGCTTGTACTTCAGAAAAGTAGATGCCGAACAAGAGTGGACCCAGGACTGAGCCCTGTGGGACACCACTTGTGACAGGCTTTGAGTCTGACATGGCTCCAGCAACTCTGACCCTGTGGGTTCTGTCACTTAGCCAGTTTGCAACCCATCTTGTGATGTATGGGTTTACATTCAAGCTGATGAGTTTTTCGATGATACCTGAGTGGGGTATTGTGTGAAGGCCTTTGCCAGGTCGAGGTAGGCTGTATGGACTGCCTTTCCTCATCAATGGCCTTGGTGACTGTCTCGAAAAAGTCAACCAAGTTTAAGAGGCAGGATCTGCCTTTGACAAAGCCAAACTGAGTTGGATCCAAAGTCTGCAAGTTCCTATGTCTTTATTTATGAGTTCCATTATGATCCTCTCCATGGCTTTGCAGATAAGGCTTGTCAAGCTAATGGGCGGTAATTTCCAGGGTCTGTGGAGGCACCGCCTTATGAAGTGGGACCACAGTCGCCGGCGCCACTCCTTGGGTACGTATCCTGAGGTGAGGCTAAGATTAAACAGCTGTCCTAACTGTGGGTTTAATTCCTCATTGAGTTCATGAAGCACACAGCCGGGACACCATCCGTCCCATGGATGCTGTGTTTTTGCCTTAGTGAGGGCAGTTCTCACCTGGGCATTGGAGATGTTTGGGGGCTACAATCCTCTGGAATAGATATCTCTCCTTTGGGGAGGGGAGAAGTTTGCACTGAACCTGTCAGCCAGTATGTTGGCAATGTGTGTAGGTTCAGTAATTTTCACATCATTTTGAACTAATTCTGAGCATATCTGGGAGTTTCCTCCTAGGTTTCTAACATAGCTAAAGAAGGCCTTATGATTCTCTTTAGAGTCCTTGGCGATTTTTCTCTCAAAATTTGCCTTGGATGATTTTATGAGAGCTCTTAGTTTTTACTTATAATGATCAAAGGTGTCTTACCTTTCAAGGATTTTGCTCTATCTTGTAGTAGCTTCCTCCTTTGTTGTAGAGCTTGTTTATGGCTGGGGTCCACCAGACTGGACGCTTGCCTTTGGTACAGAGAGTCTTAGTTTTGTTTGGGATTGCCTGATCCATGCAGTCCTGTAGGTGCTGGTAGAAGGCATTTGTAAGTGATTCAGCGGTTTGAGTAATGTTTACCACTGGCTCAGGGGCCTTAAAGGAGACCACACTAGTTTTTAGAAGTGTGAAATTGGCTTTTGAGAAGTTTTTCACTGTGGTCTTTTTGTTTCAGGTGGGGCGGATGAGGACCTCCAGCGAGATTAGTTTATGATCTGATCTCACCAGTGAGGGGTATACTTCGGTGTTGAACATTTTGATCCCATGTTCGTGATGATGAGATCAAGTATGTTTTCTCCTCTTGTGGGGATGGTGACTAGTTGTTCCATGGCATTTGAGTTTATGAACTCCAGGAATCTTTGGGTTAGAGTGTTCGGGCTTGAGTAGTGTTCCCAGTCTATATTAGCGTAGTTAAAGTCACCTAGTATGATGGTGTTTGGAGATACATTTATCCTCCAATGTTTTCAGGAAGGCCATGTGAGGTTCCTGAGTTTGAGAGGGTGGCCTGTAACATGCTACAAATTGCAGAGCAGTCTTGCCTATGGTTAATTGCACCTGGATGGTCTCCGATGCATCATGCGTTGCCACCAACCTTGAGGTGTGGGTGTCCTTATGAATATGGACACCCCTCCTTTCTTGGTGTTGTCCGGATTTTGGGGCCGAACGCATGATATGAGGTGAAACCTGTTAGTGCTGGGGTGCTCTCAGGAGCCTTGAACCAGGTTTCTGTCACAGCACAGACATCGATGTTCTCCATATTGAGAAGGGCCTCGAAAAGTGCATCTTGAGATTGAGACTTCTGGCATTGAGCAGCATTACCCTTAGTTTTTTTCCTTTTTGGTGTTCTAGGGTGGTAGGTTTAGAATTTGAGCCTTGCCTAAAAAAGGCACTATGGGGGTGGCAAGAGCCTTTGCCAATATCCGGAAGCCCAGGGGTGACAGGTGCAAGCCGTCCCTTGCGAAGCAGCGTGGCTTTTCCAGTACCGTATCATTCACTAATTAACTTAATTAGATTATAAACAGATTTGCTCTTTTTTCACATGAATATAGGAAGTGGAGAAATTAATTTGTCTGATGTTAAGTATGTAACTCTATATAGAGGGTAAATAGTTCCTCCACTTTGTATAATATAGCAATTTCATTTTATTTTATTTTATTGATTATTTTTATGTTTGATAAGTATAGGATATTAGTATTTTGTTAGATGGTTAGAGAATTTATTATTTTAAATTATTATTTTGAATTTCATAACAAGAAGTTAATAGAGCTACATGTTTTTAAAAAAGTTAATTGCATGATTATCTTTGTATCACATGCTTGCTATATAAGCAACTGTTTGTACGTTTGAAAAACTTTTATGGTCTGAAGAAGTGGTCAGTGAAAGCGCTTACCTTGTGCACGTAATTAAAGGCTTTTTTATACTTATATAACAAGACTGGATTATTGGAAGCTCGGTGGTTGCCTCTCATTGCTTTTTGCTTATGGACATTGCTTATTCAAAATATAGTGTTCAAAGGTGAATTTGCCATCAATTGTTATTCTTAGTAGTTTTGCTGTTTTGACTTGCTCAATTATAATAGTGTTTTGAGAAAGAATTTTGAAGTCAGGACATGGTGTTTTAGATGAAAATAACATGAGCTTGGATTTTTTGGAGTTCAGTAATAACTGCATATTACTTAGCCATGTGTCTATGGGTGTGAAGGTGGCTTGTGCAATCTTTTGTAGGTTGGATAAATTGCTGGAAGTGGAGATTATTTTGGAGTCATCTGCATACTGGACAAGGGTACTTTGTTGGGATGCTTTATAGAGATCTTTTATGAATATATTGAAGAGAAGCAGTCTTAAAATTGAACCTTGTGGAAACCCTGTTTTGTTTTGCAGGTGGGTTGAGTGTTTATTTTGCTATTTGACAGATTGTTTCCTTTTTGTTGATAGCTGGAAATCCAAGTTAATGTAGCATCCTATGGTTTCTAGTTTTTGCAACAATTTGGTATGTGATACTGTATCAAAAGCCTTGGAGAGAGCCAATAGGATGACAGAGGTATAAAGGCCTGCATCTAGGTCTTTAAAGACACTATCTGTAGTGGTGTTGTGTGCTGGATGAAATCCATGCTGGGTGTTGGCAAATAGGTTGAAGTTTAAGAGATATTTCTAAAACTGGCCATGTATACATTTCTCAAGGATTTTAGACAAAGGGGAGAGAATGGATATAGGTCAGTAGTTAATGAGATCTAGGGTGTTGTCACCTTTATGTAGTGGGGTGATAATGGATTTTTCCATAGTTGGGGGACATATTTCTCTGTAATGGAATGATTTATGAATATACTTATGGGATAGGCAATTGCAACGACTCTGAGTTGTAGAAATTCAGGAGGTAGATTGTTAGAGGAGAGGGTGCAGGGTCTTAGCTTTGGTAGGAGTTTAAGTATTAGTGAGGTTTGCACTGGTTGGATAGAAAATACTGGATTATAGGGAACACTGTTAAGTCTTTCTGTTTGGTAGTGGGGGAATAGCTGGTATTTCCTTGGGTGAGGCTGATAGGGGCTTTGGAGGTATTATGATTGGGGTTGTCTGTGGGAAAGGAGTTACTCAGTAGGTTTTTAATGATATTGATAAAGTGTGAGTTGAACATTTGGGCAACTAGTTGTGGGTCATTATCTGGAGAAGGGGGTGGGTTTTGCAAGGTTCCATGATTTAGTAAGGTTGAGACTGATTTCCAGAACTTTTTTAGATTGTTACTTTGGCTGGATAACTGTTTTGAGAAATATTTTTTCTTATATTTTATAACCAGTTTTTTGCTTTGTTAGAGAGTTATTTTGGAGTTATGTTAATGTATTGGGTCCTTGCTTTTTTGCCATTGTTTCCAGGCTCCATCTCCAGCTAGGAGAGCTTGTCTAGTTTCTTTAGTTATCCAAGAGACTTGGTTGGCTTTTATTTATTTTGTATATATAGGGACCAGGCATATGTTCATCTTTATGTGATAGCATGCATCCTGAAGATCTGTCAAGCACATCCAGTTGTCCTTGCCCAGAAAGGGTAGAATAGACTGAACTGTGACCATCTGAAACTTGGTATATTGAACTGATTCATTCAAGTTGCTGAGATCTAAAATTGGTCTCCAATCTCCTGTTTTCTTTGGCACTAAAAAGAATCTTGAGTAAGTTTCAAATTCTTTCTGGTCTGGGAGGACTTCTTGGATGACTCTTTTTTCTAGCAGCTTTTGGATTTGGATTGCTGCTTCTTCCCTCTGGGTGGAATTTCGAGGATTTTTCTTGGGATCGAATGTGGAAGGGAAAAGGGTATTATATAACCTCTGGATATAATCTTCTGCACCCAAGTATCCTTTGTTATGTCTGGCCAGGCTCCCTGGTTTAGGGATAACCAACCACCATTTATCTCCAAAGGTGGACAATCAGGCCTCCTTTCAGGTGTGCTGCTATGGTCTGCCAGAGAAAGAATCTCTGGAACCCTGGTGTTGTGGGTCTCCTCTGCTGCAGTGTTGGCATCGACCATTAGAGATCCCACCTCTGCCCCTAGGGAAACTTTCTCTGCGTGTGTCCTGGAAAGGTATGCTGGAAGCTCACTGACACAAGTCAAGAGTTCTAACATTTGGGGGAAAAGTCTGCAAATCAGACCACAGTTGAAAAATGGAAATATGTGAACGTCTTGCAGTCTGCATTAAGTAATTACAGGGGCCAAACAGTTTGTAAATACCCTTGATGCAAAGAATTGCCCAAAGAGTAAAACAGACAAATAAAATGTTAAACAAACACATGCAACTAGGATTGAGATGTTAATCATCTATATCTAATGTTACCATGAAAATGAGGATGGTAACAGAGGCAACAAAGGAAGGTTTAGGAATATTCTTTTTTTTTTCAGAACAAGAAGATCCTTGAATAAAAATATTTGCCTCTCCAACTTGAGGGTATGGAGGAGTACTATGACCTGCTAAGACAGTACTCACTCTAGAATAGGAGAAAGAAGATAAACAGGTTCTCCAGAAAAAAAGAGGAAGGTACTCTCATTGCTATTTCGATCCCTCTAGGATATTTTCAGAATCTATCTGAGAAAACCAGATGCCACTGGGGAAGATGAAGGCCTAGACTGAAGGATATATTAAAGAGGTTGCCAGGGTAGGCAGAGGAACAAGAAAGGGCAAGTAGTCATACAGACTTTCTAGACTGTCCTTGGTAAAGGGAGGCTTCACCCTTTTTTCTTAAAACCTCTACGTCATTGTTTTATATTTATATATATATATATATATATATATATATATATATATATATATATCTTAGGACAAAAAGTATCAGTGGTTTGAGACTATATCAAAGCAATACATTTCATATCTACAGCAAAGCAGCAACGATGGATACAGCATTAACAAAATCATAAGATGACTTTAAGGAGTGTTTGGTTACATAAGAAACAGACACAATAAGGTGTTTAATGATATTTTAGCTAATAAAGAAAGAAAACTAAGTGTTAACTGTTTCATACTTTCAAGAAATGAAATGTTATGTACTCTCCATAACTAGGCATCTGTGTTGTCCATTTTCATTCTTCCTCAACTCATGGGTTCAGATCCGATCTTACTTGGTCACATACTTCAGACTCTCAAGCAAACTGTCATATCCCTCCCTCTATCCGTTATGCACTATTCCATCCCCATTGCTTCAAATTGAGTTTGTTGCCATAGAACCCTATAGATAAACAGAGACAGGTATAGCTGATAGAGAAAGGAAGGGCTCAAACCTGGAACTGTAAGCTTGTTTATTTATTTATTTATTGACATTAGTTGACCAGAAAAGTCCGACTGGATCAGGAACCCATTTTCAGCAGAGGCCTGGAGAGAAAAGCTCCAAAAACAAATACAGACTATAACAGATATTACATTTATTACTAAACATTACATACATTATTAGAGCAGATACAGACATAATTGATTTTACAGTGTTACCAAAACATACATACATGCCTAGGTCAATACAATTTATCTTGTGAGTAGAATACAATTACAATACAACAAGCAGATTACAAGTCAGTTTTAAATTTGTAGCATTGCCAGTAGGGCAGACAGGTTTTATAAGAGAGTAGTTGGGTTTGGTACTATAAAAGAATAGAAGTCTAGTAAAAATAGTAATGGAAGTAAGGGAAATTTCTGACAGAGATGAGAGATGGTGGGAAGGTTAATGTGATTAGTTAATCTATGATGTATAGAAGAGAAAAAGAGTGAGAGATAAGAAAGGAAGGTTAATATGATAGCTAATTATGTGAGCTATAGAGGTTCATAGGTTCATAGGTTCATAGGTTCATACTAGGCTATCTGCCCGAGGGCATTTACAAGCCTAGCCCATCGTTTTGTGGCTTACGCCACCCCTTTAGTATGGGGAACTATACCCATTATTTTGCTGTGCCTCTGTCGAGCAGTGACACTGAGGTAATCCCTGGGGTATATCTGCGATCTCCCATCCATTGGTCAAGATTTCTCTTGAACAAGGCCAGCGAGGTGCTCTGCCTCACATGTACCGGGATTCTGTTCCACAGCATAGGGAGTCTTTGGGTGATGAATCTATCCCTCCAGCACGTCCTATTAATAGCCGTGTCGAGGTTTAAGTCTCCGCCTTGTGGCTCTGATGGATCTAGATTTTTGAGGTGAAGCATATTCATCAAATCTGGGTTTGACATGGCCTTGTATGTTAGGCAAAGGTCACCTCTGAGCAAGCGTGGCGACTGAATAGAGCTGGAGTTCTTTCAGTCGGGCAGCATAGGATAGATTTTGAGACCCTTTATCCTTTTGGTGAGGAACTTTTGTGGCCTCTCCAGCTGCTGCAAGTGTCGGGTCAGATACATTCTGAATGGGGCATTGTACTCAATCATTGGTCTGATGAGTGATGAGTAAAGGGAGACTATAACCTCCCTTGATCTAGATGAGAATCCCTTCATGATAAGGTGGGCAATGTAGAAGGTCTTCCTAACTACTTTAGCTACATGGGTGTCGAATGACAGACTACTATCAACCTGGGTCCCCAGGTCCCTGATAACTTCTTCTGTGCTCAGTGGATTGCCTCCTATTTGGTAGCTAGGGGTAACCTTGTTTTTCCCGAAGGGTATGACTATGCATTTTTTGGCATTTAACTTTAGGCCGTGGCTCTGGCACCAGTTATCCGTTTCTGTGAGACCCTTCTGAAGGATATCTGTGTCAGATGTGTTTTCTACTATGGCGCCTAGTTTGCAGTCATCTGCAAACTTTGTCAGCCATAACCCTCCTGTGTTTGCTTGTACTTCAGAAAAGTAGATGCCAAACAAGAGTGGGCCCAGGACTGAGCCCTGTGGGACACCACTTGTGACAGGCTTTGAGTCTGACATGGCGCCAGCAACTCTGACCCTGTGGGTTCTGTCACTCAGCCAGTTTGCAACCCATCTTGTGATGTATGGGTTAACATTTAAGCTGATGAGTTTTTCAATGATACCCGAGTGGGGTATCGTATCGAAGGCCTTAGCCAGATCGAGGTAGGCTGTATGGACTGCCTTTCCCTCATCAATGGCTTTGGTGACTGTTTCGAAAAAGTCAACCAAGTTTAAAAGGCATGATCTGCCTTTGACAAAGCCAAACTGGGTTGGATCCAAAGTCTGCAAATTCCCTATGTCTTTATTTATGAGGTCCATTATGATCCTCTTCATGGCTTTGCAGATAAGGCTTGTCAAGCTAATGGGCAGGTAATTTCCAGGGTCGGTGGAGGCACCGCCTTTGTGAAGTGGGACCACAGTTGCAGTGCGCCACTCCCTGGGTACGTATCCAGAGGTAAGACTTTGATTAAACAGCTGTCCTAGCTGTGGGTTTAATTCCTCATTGAGTTAGTGGAGCACACAGCCGGGGACACCATCAGGTCCCATGGATGCTGTGTTTTTTGCTTTGGAGAGAGCAGTTCTCACTTGGGCGCTGGAGATGTTTGGGGGCTGCAATCATTTGGTATAGATATCTCTCCTTTGGGGAGGGGAGAAGTTTGCACTGAACCTGTCAGCCAGTATGTTGGCAATGTCTGTAGGATCAGTAATCTTCACATCATTTTGAACTAGTTCTGAGCATATCTGGGAGTTTCCTCCTAGGTTTCTAACATAGCTAAAGAAGGCCTTATGATTGTCTTTTGAGTCTTTAGCTATTTTTCTCTCGAAATTTGCTTTGGATGATTTTATGAGAGCTCTTAGTTTTTACTTATAGTGATCAAGGGTGTCTTACCTTTTAAGGATTTTGCTCTATCTTGTAGTAGCTTCCTCCATTTGTTGTAGAGTTTGTTTATGGCTGGGGTCCACCAGACTGGACGCTTGCCTTTGGTACAAAGAGTCTTTGTTTTGCTTGGGATTGCCTTATCCATGCAGTCCTGCAGGTGCTGGTAGAAGGCATTTGTAAGTGATTCAGCGGCTTGAGTACTGTTTTCCGCCGGCTCGGGGGCCTTAAAGGAGACCACACTAGTCTTTAGAAGTGTGAAGTCGGCTTTTGGGAAGTTCTTTACTGTGGTCTTTTTATTTCAGGTGGGGGTGGGATGAGGACCTCCAGCGAGATTAGTTTGTGATCTGATCTCACCAGTGAGGGGTATACTTCTGTTTGTGAGAGTTTTTCTAGTAATAAGATGGGAAGTTGTATTGGCAATAGTGCATGAAAGCTGGAAATGAGGAATTATAAGAAATAAAATATAAATCCATTGCCAGGTGATGAGGGGAGGCAGCATTGAGTGAAGGAGGAAGTTAGGGGAGATGTGATGAGTATTTTAGTCTTTATTTAGGAGCAAGGGCAAATATGAATGTTGAGATAGTGATTTTTAGTGTATGTTTGTAAGACTCAAAGGAATTTAGGGAACCTATGAACCTATGATATTTGGAGGTAGGGTATTCCATAGTTTTGCAATTGCATAGGAATAAAGGTTGCGACCAGCTCTTTTGTTAGTTTTTTATACATTTAATAGCTGTTTATTTGTGGAATGGAGATTTCTGGATGGGATTCAAGACTGTAAAGCAGGGCTTCTGTCAGGTTAGTATATTATTTTGTAGGCAAGACATAATTGCACATAATGGAGATAATGGGTGAATTCAAGCCAGTTTAGGTTGTTAAAAGCATGACAGTAGTGTGTATGGTTGGCTCATAGGTTCATAGGTATGTACTAGGCTAAGGGCCCTGGAGTCTTTACAAGTCTAGCCCAAAAAAATTGCCCAGGCACCGTGCCACCCGATGTTAGTTCACAGTGCCCCTATCCAGTAGGGCAATTGGAGTAAACCCTGGGGTGAACTTTATGTTACCCATCCCCTCGTCAAGATTTCTCTTAAAGAAGGTCAGTGAGGTGCTCTGCTTGACATGAATGGGAAGCTTATTCCAGAGTATGGGGAGTCTTTCGGAGATTACCTATCCCTGCAGCATGTTCTGTTAAATGTGATAATGAGGTTGGGATCACTGGAGCATATGGAGTGGGGGGATTGGGATTTCTTTAGATGTAGCATTTCAAGTAGGGCTGGGTCAGATATGGCTTTGTAAGTCAAGCAGAGATCACCTCTAAGAAGAAAATAAGATGCTGAGAACAGCTGAGGTTTCTTGAGTCTGCTGAGAACAGCTGAAGTATCTTGAGTCTGTCCATGTAGAACATGTGTTGATGGCCTAGGATCCTTTTTGTTAGGTACTTTTGTGTCTTCTCCAGCTGTTGTAGGTGTCTAGTCAGGTACATGCCAAACAGGGCATTGTATTCGATGATTGGTCTAATGAGGAATGAGTAGACAGGGCTTATGACCTCGTCTTCCTGGATGCGAAACCTTTGGTTATAAGATGTGCCACATAGAAGGACTTTCTTACCACAGTGGCAATGTGGTGCTCAAAGGTGAGGTGGCTGTCGACCTGGGTGCCCTGATCTCTTATTGCCCCTTTAGTGTTCAGTGGACTCCCATCAATGTGGTAATTCCAGGGAACTGAGTTTTTTCCAAAGGGGATGATAACGCATTTTTAGCATTTAAGCTTCAGGCCATGGTTCCGACACCAGTCATTGGTCTCAGAGAGGCTCTTTTGTAGGATGTCTGCATCATTTGGGGAGTTGATAATGACTCCTAGGTTGTAGTCATCAGCAAACATGGTCAGCCAGAGTCCTTCTGTGTTGGCCTAGACTTCTAAGAAGTAGATGCCAAATAGGAGAGGGCCCAGGACCAAGCCCTGTGGGACTACACTCATGACTGGTCAACAGTCTGACTTGGAATCCACAACTTTCACTCTATGGGTCCTGTCTGTGAGCCAATTTGCAACCCACATAGTGATGCAAGGAATAATGCCTAGTTTGGTGAGTTTATCAATGATACCCGAGTGAGGAATGGTATCAAAGGCCTTGGCCAGGTCGGGGTAGGCTGTATGCACTGCCTTACCCTCATCCACAGCCTTGGTGATTGCCTTAAAGAAGTTAACCAGGTTCAGCAAGCAGGATCCCCCTTTGACAAAGCCAAATTTTGTGGGGTCAAGAGTTTGGAGATTGCCTATATCTTTGTTCAGCAGGTCCATATTGATGCGCTTCATAGCTTTGCATACTAGACTCATCAGGCTAATGGGGTGATAGTTCCCAGAGTCTGTAGTTGTTCTCCTTTATGGAGGGAGATGATTGTAGCAGTGCACCATTCATTAGGGACATAGCTTGAGATAAGGCTGTGATTGAACAGTGCACACAGTTGTGGTGCTAGTTCGTTTTGTAGCTCATGTAGGACACAGTCAGGGATATTATCAGGTCCCATGAACACTGTATTCTTGGCTTTGGACAATGCAGCTTTTACCTGTGCCTCAGAAATGGTGGGTACCAGGCTTTCTTCTGGTATTGTAAAAGGGCCCTGGGGGGGGGGGTAAAGTTGGCACTGAATCTGTTGGCCAGTATGTTGGCAATATCTGTTGGCTCAGTATAGTAGGTGCCATTGTGCAATAACGCAGAGCAAATCTGGGTATTGCCTTGGAGCCTTTTGATATAGCTATAGAAGGCTTTGTGGTTGTTTTTGGTGTCAGCCACAATTCTGCCTTCATAGATGGCTTTAGAGGATTTGATAAGGGAGCTCAGATTTTTGTTGAGACTAATTAGGGAGGTTTTCCAGTCTTGTGATTTCATCTTTTTCTACAACAGTTGGATACACTAACTGCAAATTTAGCAGTTTTATGATATATGATTGGAGCTTGTTCTTTAGAGTTGAATGGTGGTTGGTAAGAATGTGTGCCCCATACAGGTGGGAAGGGAGTAGGAGGGTATTGGCTTTGTTTTTTTTTGGCGGGATTTTCCAGGAACTGTTTATGTCTGTAATGCTTACCAAGTTTGGTATGTTTTTTTTTTTTTTGTTCTTGATTGTACAAAGTATGTGTTGTTAAAAGATAAGTTTGCAGTCTATAATGATACCCAATAGCTTTTCCTGAGTTACAGTTTCTATTTGTGTATTATTCAGTGGAGTTTTGGAGAAAACACTGGTAGCTTAGTTTTATTTGGGTTAAGTAGTAGCTGTGCTTCATTTAACCAGGTTTCAATAGAGGTGACGGCATCTTGTATAACTTGTAAGAGATGTTGAGGGTTATTGGAGGAGGAAATAATTGTGGAATCATCGGTATATTGGATGAGGGTACTTTGGAGGGTGGTTGTGTGAAGTTTGTTGATGAGTTTATTGAAGAGCCATGGTCCTACAATGTAACCTTGAGGGACTCATGTACTATTAACCTGGTATTCAGATAGATTAGATTGCCACCTGACACATTGTTGTCTATTGTTTAAATAATTGGAGAACCATTTTTGGGTGTGTTGGGAGCAACCTAGTGTAGAGAGTTGTAGACATTTGTGATGCGATACTGTATCAGGGGCCTTTGGTAGGTCTAGTACACTTACAGATGTTAATTTGCCAGCTTCCAGAGCTTTGGTAATGGTACCTGTGAAGGATAGTAGTGCTATGGTAGTGCTATGTACAGGCCAAAAACCATGTTGGGTAGGAGAAAGGAGATTGTTATTTGAAAGAAATGTTATAAGTTGTGAGTGTATGCACTTTTCAAGTAATTTAGATAAAGGTGAGAGGCTAGAGACAGGTCGATAACTGGATACCTTGTTAGTTTCTTCTCCCTTGTGTAAGGAGATTCTGATGGATTTTTTCCAGAGTGTATGGACATTAGATTCTGTAATGGATCTATTAATCAGAATGCTAACTGGACAGGAAATTGCATCGGTGGTGAATTTTAAATATTTTGATGGAAGATTGTCAGCGAAGTTTTAATTTGTTATGAAGCTTGTGTACTATTGAGGTAGGTACTGGTTGTAGAGCGAAGGTGGTTGATGTAGAGTTGACTATAGAAGTTTTATGGAGATGGGGAGTGTTTATGCCGGGGTTAGGATTAGATTTTCTGCATGGCTGGAGTTAGTTTTAGGTGTAGGATGGTTGAGTTTTAGTATACTATCAATGAAGTGGGAGTTGAACAGGCCAGCTATTTGAGATGGCTCTTTATCCGGGGATGGTAATGGGTTTTGTGAGGTCCCGGGAGAAAGTAGTGCTGAAATAGATTACCAGAATTGTTTAGGATTATTAATTTGGCTGGATATTTGCTGGAGGAAATATTTTTTGTTGGTAATAACTAATTTTTGCAATATTATCCAGCTGCATGTATTTTAGATGGGTGGTATAATTTTTATTTCTATGCTATTCTTTCCAGGCACGGTCTCTAGATAATAATATTTGTTTTGTGGATTTTATAAGCCAGGGTGCATGGTTTGTTTCTGTCCTTTTGATTCGTAGAGGGGCTAAGCTATTTATGGTGTCTAGAAAGACATTGTTGAAGTGACTTATAGCGTTTTCCAATAGTAATGTTTTTAATGGGGACCAATTTATGGCTTTTTATATACTGTTGAATAGCTGTTGATTGAATTTGGTTAAATTTCTTGATGTTTGAAAGGCATGGGGTTTAGACTCATGAGCAGAGGTTTTATAGGTATATGCTGGTAAGAAGTCACTAAGGGTATTTAGAAAAGTGTTGGAACTGGAGAATTTATGGGGATCAGTTGTAAGTATCCAATCTAAGGCTGCACCTAGTTGATTATTGTTTTGTCTTCTGGCAGGTCTGCTGATAAGTTGTGTAAAGCCGTGAAGGTATATGCTATTTGCTGGGTAATCAGTTATTAGGTTCTGCCAGTTAATATTAGTGTCACCCATATCAATAGTTTCATTTGCGATGTTATCAATAGATCAGGAAAGAAAGTCTTCAGGTATGGGAATATTTTGGCCAGGGGGTATATAGACTACACCAAAGCATATTTGTTTAGAGTTCTTTATTTGTATGGATGCTAGGAGAATTTCTGCTGTACCAAAAGATGGTACAGGTTTGGAGATGGGAGTTATTACCAAAGTATTACGATAAATTAAAACTATACTGCCTGCTTTTTTTGTGAGTTTTGTCATTTCTCAAAATATTATATCCTGGGGCTGAGTCAGTATCTTGAATGTGTGGCTTTAACCAGGTTTCAGTAACTGCTACTATATTTAGTGTGTTAGCCATGAGTGAAATTCAGTGATTTCATTGCATATACTGCATATGTTTAGTGTAAATAGTGGCAAATTTTTTGTGCATAATAACTGATGGAAGGTGGGTGGCTGTGTAGGTCTGGGATTGAGATGAATATCTCCATACTGGGAGAGTTTGAGGAGATGTATTATGTGATGGTAAAGAAATCCATCCTTATTAGTGAGCCTGGAGAATATGTTGAATATTAATTTTGATTTGGTAGCTGTAGGAAGAACATGCATTTTAATAAGGTGAATATTGTTATGTTCATTTAACGAGGATGTTATGTTAGAAAAGCTATCTTTGTGAATATCAAGAAGTAGGTCTTATGTAGCTGTTTTTATACATTCTGGTATTAAAAAGTACCTGAGGGTGGTGGCTTGTAATAGTATGCCTAGTGAGATGATCAGAGGTAGTAAGAATATAGTGTGTTGTGAGAGAGACTGCATAGTGTTCATTTAGAGGGAAGAGAACTGGATATGGAAGTAGAGGAAAAAGTAAAAGAAACAGAAAAGAGTTATTAAAATATAATAAAATGGGGGTTGGCCATGGTGGTGCAGTGGTTATTGTTGCTACCTGACAGCAAGAGGTTCTCTGGTTCGATTCTTGGCTAGGGTGCCTTCTGTGCGGAGTCTGCATTTTCTCCCTATGGTTAAGTGGGTTTCCTCTGGGTGCTCCGGCTTTCTCCCACATCCCAAAGACATGCTGTAGGTAGATTGGACGCTCTAAATTGGCTCTAGGTGTGAGTATGTGTGTGTGTATGTGTGTGTGTGTGTGTGTGTGTGTGTGTGTGCCTTCTGTAGAAGGTTGGGCGCAAAGCTGACAGCTTGACACCGTACAACTCCACTGCCAATCGTTCTGTGGACCGTTGTTCTGCTGTGGCGACCCCTAACTGGGGAAAGCCAAAAGAAAATGAAAATAGAGTAAAATGGTGAAAAAGAGAAATTAAGTTGAGTAAAATATTTTAAAGTGTGTTTAGAGAACAGCAACAGGAATGTGTGGAAATAGCAATTATGTAGGTGATAATGGATAGGATAAACAGCTGAGAGTTTATTGGATGGTGTTGGTGAGGGGGAGGAGTTACTCTGCCTAAAAATGTAATTGTTTAGGGGTTGTTGGGAATGGGGGTACAGTAGCAGAACAAAGTGAGCCTGAGTGTAGTGAGGGCAAATGGAACAGTGCTACAGCAAGCTCAGAGCAGGTAAGGAGAGAAAAAAACTATCAGTTAAGAGAGAGACCAGTAAGAGCTAAAATGTTAGGTTCAAAAGTTATTTCCTATATAAACAAAAACAGAAAACTTTATTTATTTGCAGGTAATTCTGTTGGTCTAATGCTTACTGTCCAGATAGGACTATAGGGGCAGAGTGAGGCAGGTAGAACACTACAGAGGAAAGTAATTTTGTATTAGTAGGTACTGAATCACAAAAGAAAAGAGAGCAATGAGTAGAGCACTAAGGAGAGAGATACAACGATAGAGTACTATAAGAAGGAAAAAAAACTATTTTGCAATAGTGATAGAAGGAGGGGGTTCTGGTAGTAAATCAAGGCAAGTTACAAAAGAATGAATTAGTTACACTTGTGTTTGTTTTTATTTTGTGTTATGCTTTATTTTGCTTGGACATACTTTGATTCTTTTAGGTGGTATGGGGTATCTTGAAGAACATCAGCTGGTCAATTCTGTAACCACCTGATGTCCATCAAGGTTCCAAATATTATCCTATAGGTATTTCCAGAAAAGACAGAGTGGGAGGGTGCATGGGGTGGAGGTTGAGGAAGAATGAAAATGGGCATCACAGATGCCTAGTTATGGTGAGCACATAACTTTTAAATCTGATGTTGTCCTTTTCATTCTTCCTCAACCCATGGGACAGAGTCCACAGCTAAACTGATATTGGGTGGCCCTTAAAGAAGGATATTCCAGAGTACTGCCAAACAAAAGGTGGCTCTGTTTCTAGAGATATTATCCAATTTGCAATGAGTAACAAAGATATGAGCACTGGAGCATGTGGCTGCAGTGGAAATATCATCAATAGATATTCTTGACCAAAAGGCAGAGGAAGCAGCCACTGATCTGGTTGAATGTCCCATGGGAGGTTTAGGTAAAGCCATGCCTTATTCAGAATAAATTTGGTAAATACAGTCTGCAATCCATTTGGCTAGCATGACTTTAGAAACTGGACAACCCAGCCATTCTGGTGAAAAAGAGAAAAGAGTTCGTCTGATTTTCTAATTTGTGAAAATGACTTTGTAACTTTCAAAAAATAAAAAAAGAGACACTGAGGTGAAGCTGTTGTTAAGCCCTTTCATTCTGTAACATTGTCAGAACTTTTTTATTTTTTTAAGTTACGAATGCATTTTTGTATATAAGGTCATTTCTTCAAATTTAATAGTCTGATTTTCTAATTTGTTTTGTTCTGTGAAGATAAAAACATAACTCTCTGCAGGCAGCAAGGAGATGTAGCATGTAATCTCCTTTACTGAAAAAAAATTGGAAAGAATACTGGTAAATGAATAGATTGGTTTATGCTGTTTTCAGAAGCCAATTTAGGTAAAAAAAGAAGGGTTTGCCAGTAAGGTCACCCTGTCTTATGAAAAACGATGAAAGGTGTCTTTGAAGAAAGAGCCTGAAGTTCAGATATTCTCCTTACAGAAGTAATGGATACTAAAAAGACTGTTTTCCATGAAAATACTTTTAAATAAGTTTTAGCTGAAGGTTCAGAAGGTTTCTGAGTAAGACCTTTTAGCACAACTATTAGATCCCAAGGTGGTGAGAGATCCCTTATAGGAGGTCTTAGAAGAAAAATACCTTTCAGAAAGGCCTTGGGTAATTTGGATGAAGCTAGTGAATAATTTTTGTTCCCTGTATGAAAATAAAAAAAAATTGCTGCTAGTTGAAGATTAATCAAAGAGAAACTTGCTCCTTCTTTAAAAAGAGTTGCTAGAAATTGAAGGACTGCAGAAACTGGAGCAGAGTAAGGATTAAGTTCATTACTCACAGCCCAAATGGATAATCTTTTCCACTTACTCTTGTATACTTTTTGGTAGATTCTTTTTGAGATGCCAAAATAATATCATGTAAAGAGGATGAGAGCCTGGGCTGTCTAACCATTACTGTAAGTGAATAAACCATGCAGTTAGTTTGACGGTCTGTATATTGGAATGTTGGATCCCTGATGGGTGGAAGAGGAGATCCTGAGTTGGATCCCGTATCCATGGAGGATAATGAAGGTTAGACCCTAGAAAGGGGAATCATAGTTGTCAAGGCCAGAAAGGAGCAATCAGGATTACTGAACACTTCAACCAACTTGCTTTCTGCAGAAATTTGAGAATCAAATGAAGTGTGAGATAAGCATAAATGAGATCCATGGGCCAGTTGTGGACTAGACCATCTCTCAGTGACTCCCCTTGAGGGGGGATAAGAGCAAAGTACCTACTACACTTGTTGTTGTAGGGAGTTTCAAAGAGGTCACAGCAAAGTTAGCTCCATGGACAGAAGATCATCTCTGCCACAGATTGACTGAGAGAGACCACTCATGAGGTATAAAAATGGACCTGCTTAGATTGTCTACTAGCACACTGTTTTTTCCAGGAATGTGCACCACAGTTAGAATGTGGTCTGATGAGATCACCCATTCTCCCACTCTCATGGCCTCTCTGTAGACGGGATAAGACAGAGTCCCTCCTTTTTTGTTAATATACCAGAATACAGACACATTGTCGGTCTGAATTGCAATATTACCTAGAGGGACAGTATCTTGAAATACCTGCAGTGCAAGTAGGACTGCTCTCATCTCTAGAACTTTTATTTGCAGACTGATATCTTAAGGACACTGCATGCCTTGGATGGTTCTTCCCAAAAAGTGGCCACCCAATTCCAGGAGGGAAGCATCTGTGGTCAATGTGGCCACTGGGGGAGATAGAATAAAGGGCCGGCCTAGATGAATATCATCTGAATGGATCCACCAGCAAATGTTTTGTTTGCAAATTGAAGTAAGCTTGACTGGAAAAGATAGGGGTTGATGCAGAATGTACCACTGCACAATTAGAGTCCATTGGAGTGCAAGCATAAAGAAATGTGCCAAAGGAAGTAATACAATGGTTGCAGCCATGGAACCTGGTGCCTGAAGTACTGATCTTACTGAAAGAGATGGATGAGAAAGAAGATTATGAACCTGATCTCTGACATGGAAATGTGATGAGGAAGTAGACAGGCTAGCTCTGTTGTTGTATCCAAAGGTGTACTAATGAATGGAGGTCATTGTCTCACTGTACGCATCCCTCATTAGACCCATTATAGAATACAATGCCCCGTTTGATATGTACCTCTCAAGACATCTGCAACAACTGGAAAGGCCACAGAAACACCTCACTAAAAGAATCACAGGCCTAAAGCAGATGCCCTATGATAACCGTCTAAAAACTCCAGCTATACTCTGTCGCATATCATCTACTCAGAGGCGATCTCTGCTTAACATACAAGGCCATGTCAAACCCAGAGCTGTTAATAATGCTACACTTAAAGAAATCCAATCCCCCAGAGCCACACACTCCAGCGATCTAAACCTTGTCATCACAATGAACAAAACATGCTGGAGAGGTAGGTTCCTGACCCAGAGACTCCCTAGACTCTGGAATAGACTGGCCATACTTGTCAAGCAGAGCACCTCTTTGGCCCTCTTCTAAAGGAACCTTGACGATTGGATAGGAGATAGGAAATTCACCCCAGGGATCATGTCACTCACCCTGCTAGACATGGGTCCAGGGAAGTAAATACTGTGGAAAGAAATAGCCATGGAATTGTTATGGCTAGTCTTGTATAGGCCCTAGGGCTGATAGCCTAGTACCAACCTATGAAACTATGAACCTACAGGCTCTAGACTGGTGTTAAGTTTGATTTTGCACAGTTTATTGTTATAGCCAATGCAAATAGTTCCTGACATGCAGAAGGAGATGCTTGGAGGAGGTGGTGAGGAGGCAGTCATTTAGATATGGGAATACTTAACAGACTCTTTTTAGTCTCAAGTGAGCTGCCACCACTGCCATATGTTTGGCAAGCACCCCAGAGGCTGTGGTGAGTGCAAAGGCAGGGCTCTGAATTTGTAATGAGTGGCTCCCATCAGAAAGCGTTGTGTCTTCGAGAGCATTGGTCTATTTTGATATTATAGTACTCATGCTATAAAAAATACAAGTGAAAATGCTCCAATCTGATCTAATAAATATGAGTGAAAAACAGAAAAAAAAATAAAAAATGCAAATTTCTTATAAACATTAGATAAAATAAAAAAGATATCATTACAACCTTTGCACCAAAAGAAAGCATTTCAAGTTAATATACCCATTAAGACTCAGTGGCTTATCAGCACCAAGTCTGATCTGCCACTCAATTTCCCTACACTCAAGTAAAACATTATAATTCCCTTTAAAATCCTCAATTTCCGCTATGTCTAATACAAAAAAATATACATTTCCTAAAATTGTTGCATACTAAGGAGTGTTTGGCCAATCCATTGTTACTATCTTTTCTCTTTTATTGCCAGCATGTGTTCATATATTCTTTTAGAAAGCTGCTTTCCAATTGTCTTTCTGATATAGAAACTTTCACAAGTTTTGCAGTTAGTCAAATAGACAACTACAGGTGTGTTGCAATCATACCTCCTTCTAGCTGTTATGATTCTATTAGTACTCTTTATGACTACACTTAAACAATTGCTAAGTATTTGCAAAATTTACATGCACCACATTTAAAAGTACCTACAACTACAGTGCTAATAAGGCAATGGTGTTTCTGTTCTCAAGCAAGATTTTAACATCTGACAACATTTTGTATGTAAAACAGGATTGGTGACCAAAACCTTCTGTTAATTCAGGAAAACCTAATATTATCTTCCAGTTGTCTTGAATTATTTTCCTTATGACCATCAAATCAGCATTTTTCACTCATATTTATTATATTGGATTAGAGTATTTGCAGTTGTATTTTTTACAGCATGATCTTATTTCTTTGGGTCCTTATGGTCCTTTGCATATTGCATTATGATTTGTCATCCTTGACATGTGACCTACAACCAGATTTATTTTAAACGTATTATTTTCTGAAGAAGTTCCATATCTAATTACAGGAATGAACACCCTCAAAATATTCCTTTTGCCCATTCTCTTCCAATGTACTTCCTCTGTGGGATGTTCAAGTGAGGTGTTGGAAGAGCGGGGAAGTTCTTCTACTGGAATCTGACAAAATCGGAGCCAAGCTAATCCTGTCAGATCTGACGGCATCATCTCAGCTCCGGGACCCTTTCCAATCCTAGGCTATCAGAGCAGAACTAATTAAGGATATAGATGGAGTTGAAGAAGGAACTTTCCTTGCCTCTGAGACTCTGAAACCACTGGGCAGCTCAGGGGAAAGTTAAAATGGTCCTGGATGTTGTAGGCATAATACTCCCATCTGCATCTGAGCTCTGAGAAATGTTCACATTACCCTACCCATATTGTCTTCCGATAAACTTCTGAAGCACCTAGAAAAAGTTGTGGATGGAGTTCTGGAGTGTTTCCTGGGAGTCTGAAACAGTTGAGCAGGCAGGGCACGTGATATAGGTTTAATATGTTATTCCAGAGTAACACTATTATGAGATGTACTAGTCTTCGGATCTGAGGGCATAGGGTCTGAAGGAGCTGTTGAAAGAGATGGTGATATAACAATAGCAGCCAAGACCTTCAGACCTGTGGGTTTTGGATATGAGGATTGAATCTTCAGCGCTGATGATGTTGGATCTGAAATTTTTCTTGTTTTTGTTGGAGGCTCCGATGAACATAGGTTCATAGGTTCATAGGTTCATACTAGGCTATCTGCCCGAGGGCATTTACAAGCCTAGCCCATCGTTTTGTGGCTTACGCCACCCCTTTAGTATGGGGAACTATACCCATTATTTTGCTGTGCCTCTGTCGAGCTGTGACACTGAGGTAATCCCTGGGGTATATCTGCGATCTCCCATCCATTGGTCAAGATTTCTCTTGAACAAGGCCAGCGAGGTGCTCTGCCTCACATGTACCGGGATTTTGTTCCACAGCATAGGGAATCTTTGGGTGATGAATCTATCCCTCCAGCACGTCCTATTAATAGCCATGTCGAGGTTTAAGTCTCCCACCCTTGTGGCTCTGATGGATCTAGATTTTTTGAGGTGAAGCATATTCATCAAATCTGGGTTTGACATGGCCTTGTATGTTAGGCAAAGGTCACCTCTGAGCAAGCGGTAAGTGACTGAATAGAGCTGGAGTTCTTTCAGTCGGGCAGCATAGGACAGATTTTTGAGACCCTTTATCCTTTTGGTGAGGAACTTTTGTGGCCTCTCCAGCTGCTGCAAGTGTCGGGTCAGATACATCCCGAATGGGGCATTGTACTCAATCATTGGTCTGATGAGTGATGAGTAAAGGGAGACTATGACCTCCCTTGATCTAGATGAGAATTTCTTCATGATAAGGTGGGCAATGTAGAAGGTCTTCCTAACTACTTTAGCTACATGGGTGTCGAATGACAGACTACTATCAACCTGGGTCCCCAGGTCCCTGATAACTTCTTCTGTGCTCAGTGGATTGTCACCTACTTGGTAGCTAGGGGTAACCTTGTTTTTCCCAAAGGGTATGACTATGCATTTTTTGGCATTTAACTTCAGGCCGTGGCTCTGGCACCAGTTATCCATTTCTGTGAGACCCTTCTGAAGGATATCTGTGTCAGATGTGTTTTCTACTATGGCGCCCAGTTTGCAGTCATCTGCAAACTTTGTCAGCCATAACCCTCCTGTGTTTGCTTGTACTTCGGAAAAGTAGATGCCAAACAAGAGTGGGCCCAGGACTGAGCCCTGTGGGACACCACTTGTGACAGGCTTTGAGTCTGACATGGCGCCAGCAACTCTGACCCTGTGGGTTCTGTCACTCAGCCAGTTTGCAACCCATCTTGTGATGTATGGGTTAACATTTAAGCTGATGAGTTTTTCAATGATACCCGAGTGGGGTATTGTATCGAAGGCCTTAGCCAGATCGAGGTAGGCTGTATGGACTGCCTTTCCCTCGTCAATGGCTTTGGTGACTGTTTTGAAGAAGTCAACCAAGTTTAAAAGGCATGATCTGCCTTTGACAAAGCCAAACTGGGTTGGATCCAAAGTCTGCAAATTCCCTATGTCTTTATTTATGAGGTCCATTATGATCCTCTCCATGGCTTTGCAGATAAGGCTTGTCAAGCTAATGGGCTGGTAATTTCCAGGGTCGGTGGAGGCACCGCCTTTGTGAAGTGGGACCACAGTTGCAGTGCGCCACTCCCTGGGTACGTATCCAGAGGTAAGACTTTGATTAAACAGCTGTCTTAGCTGTGGGTTTAATTCCTCATTGAGTTCATGGAGCACACAGCCGGGGACACCATCAGGTCCCATGGATGCTGTGTTTTTTGCTTTGGAGAGAGCAGTTCTCACTTGGGCGCTGGAGATGTTTGGGGGGCTGCAATCGTTTGGTATAGATATCTCTCCTTTAGGGGGGGGGAGAAGTTTGCACTGAACCTGTCAGCCAGTATGTTGGCAATGTCTGTAGGATCAGTAATCTTCACATCATTTTGAACTAGTTCTGAGCATATCTGGGAGTTTCCTCCTAGGTCTCTAACATAGCTAAAGAAGGCCTTATGATTGTCTTTTGAGTCTTTAGCTATTTTTCTCTCGAAATTTGCTTTGGATGATTTTATGAGAGCTCTTAGTTTTTTACTTATAGTGATCAAGGGTGTCTTACCTTTTAAGGAATTTGCTCTATCTTGTAGTAGCTTCCTCCTTTTATTGTAGAGTTTGTTTATGGCTGGGGTCCACCAGACTGGACGCTTGCCTTTGGTACTAAGAGTCTTTGTTTTGTTTGGGATTGCCTTATCCATGCAGTCCTGCAGGTGCTGGTAGAATGTGTTTGTAAGTGATTCAGCGGCTTGAGTACTGTTTTCCGCCAGCTCGGGGGCCTTAAAGGAGACCACACTAGTCTTTAGAAGTGTGAAGTCGGCTTTTGAGAAGTTCTTTACTGTGGTCTTTTTATTTCAGGTGGGGTGGGATGAGGACCTCCAGCGAGATTAGTTTGTGATCTGATCTCACCAGTGAGGGGTATACTTCCGGTGTTGAACATTGTGCTCCCATGTTCGTGATGATGAGATCAAGTATGTTATCTCCTCTTGTGGGGATGGTGACTAGTTGTTCCATGGCATTTGAGTTTATGAATTCCAGGAACTTTTGGGCTAGGGTGTTTGGGCTTGAGTAGTGTTCCCAGTCTATATTAGGGTAATTGAAGTCACCTAGTATGATGGTGTTTGGTGATACATTTATCCCTCTAGTGTTTTCAGGAAGGCCATGTGAGGTTCCTGAGTTTGTGAGGGTGGCCTGTAACATGCTACAATTTGCAGAGCAGTCTTGCCTATGGTTAATTGCACCTGGATGGTCTCCGATGCATCGTGCGTTGCCACCAGTCTTGAGGTGTGGGTGTCCTTGATGAATATGGATACCCCCCCCTCCTTTCTTGGTATTGTCCGGATTTTGGGGCCGGAACGCATGATATGAGGTAAAACCTGATAGCGCTGGGGTGCTCTCAGGAGCCTTGAACCAGGTTTCTGTCACAGCACAGACATCGATGTTCTCCATACTGAGAAGGGCCTCGAGTGCGTGCATTTTGAGATTTAGACTTCTGGCATTGAGCAGCATTACCCTTAGTTTTTTTCCTTTTTGTGTTCTAGGGTGGTAGGTTTAGAATTTGAGCCTTGCCTAAAAAGGCACTATGGGGTGGCAAGAGCCTTTGCCAATATCCGAATCCCAGGGTGACAGGTGCAAGCCGTCCCTTGCGAAGCAGTGTGGCTTGTCCAGCATGTCATCCCAGGCAGACAGATACTGGATCCCCTTTGAATGACACCAGTGTTTAAGCCAATTGTTAAAGCTGATCATCTTATCTCTGTATTGTGGCATCACTCTTGGTGAAGGTAGGATACTGCTCAAGGTCAGGGTCATACCTGCCTGGGCTACATAATCAGAGAGCTCCTCAATGTCTCTTTTCATGTAGTCCAAGGAGGTACGTCTCAGGTCGTTTACACCAGCGTGGACAATGACTGAGTCATATTTGTACTTGTTGTTGAGAGACCTGAGTGCTTGCGTTATGTGGTGGATTCTAGCACCCGACAGGCAGCTTACTGTGACCTTCTCCTTACTCAGTCTGGTGAGTGGGACGTCAGTGTGTCTGACTATGGAGTCTCCAATGACTAGTGTGTCTGGCATTGTGTTTGGCCTTAAGGGCTGTGACTGTTTGACACTCTGACTGTGAGGTCTATGTGTTGCAGGTGTTGTGTTCTGAGGTGGTGGTTGTTTGGGTGTCTGCTTTGGTGGCCTCTGCTGTTTTGGTAGATTTTTGATCAGAGCCTCCGAGTATGTCTTTGTGTGTTTATGTGTATGATTTCAGGTTGTAATGGTGCTATGTGAGACTGGGTCTATAGTGTGTGTGGTAACCTTCTCCTCCTGACTGGTCTTGCCAGTCCTGTGTTGAGAGAGCTCAGCCTCCAGTTTGGCCGTATAGTTGCATCTCTCGCATGTATTTGTGTTTTGTGGGAGGAGGAGAGGGTTGTCTGTGTACATGAGGCAATTGTATCATTGCCTCAGTATTCCCAGGTTCACCAGCTGAGCAGGAGAGGATACTAGCAACTGATCCCTCGACATGCTAGAAGGATAGACAAAAACTTTAAAAAGGATTCAGGGGGACGTGGGTGACAGAGAAATGGGGGGTTACCTTTTTGGGGTACTATCTATGACAAGAGTGCCGTATCAAGGTAATAAGTACTGTAGGAGCAAGTGCTAGGTTTAACAGATAGAGAATAGTCTACTTGGAGTCAAGTGGAGATGATCTTTTAGTTATAGCATACGCTGATTAGATCAGTAGTATAGTTGGAGCAAGGTAGTTTTAAGGGAAAATTTGAAGAGTGGACTTTAGGTAGCCCGAATAGTTTAAACCTGCCTAACCGGCGCTGCCCTAGTGTGCAACAGTGGCAACTCCGCTTAAATCGCTTAACGCGTTTACAGCTTTATACCAGGGGCTGGAAAAAGCTAGAAACTGGCCCAAAACGACCAATAAACTACTAGTTACTGGCTGAAACCTCACAAAACTGGACAAAAGGCAGCTCAATGCTTCCCACTCCCACTGGTAAGCAAGGTAACTTCCTCTCCCCCAAATAAGGCAAGGAAACAGTACACAGGAACTACAACCAAAGCCCAGGAATCAGCAACTCTGAAACTGGACTAAACTAGTAAAGCAGGAAAAACAAGAGATATTTTTTCTTTCTCTCTTTTTTTTCACAAAACAGGCAGAAACAGGTACAGCAAACACTTATAAATGCTATGAATCAGCTACTACAGCTTACACAGAAGAATTTGCTACAAATACAGTCAAATAGTAACAAACAAGGATTCCAAGTGCAATATTAAGTTAAATGCAGTAAAAACAGCTTCAATGTAACAGAAAGGCAGGCGAAATACAGTCGCTAGGTATTCAGATGTGGAAAGCAACAAAAAATATACTTAGTATCAAGAAAAGTCGCTTATTCAGCTCTCTGCAGCCTGGATTACTCTGCTGGCCCACGTGGAGTCTGTGCTGAGTAGGTACAAGCTGAAAAACGCGCGTTTACCGCATTTTATACCAGGGGGCTGGAAAAAGCTAGAAACTGGCCCAAAACGACCAATAAACTACTAGTTACTGGCTGAAACCTCACAAAACTGGACAAAAGGCAGCTCAATGCTTCCCACTCCCACTGGTAAGCAAGGTAACTTCCTCTCCCCCAAATAAGGCAAGGAAACAGTACACAGGAACTACAACCAAAGCCCAGGAATCAGCAACTCTGAAACTGGACTAAACTAGTAAAGCAGGAAAAACAAGAGACCTACAACCTGAACATCTTCAGTACATTGGAGGAGAGCACTATTGTATGCTTCAAGGGAGCTGACTTGCTATTTTTGGAGGGGTTTGAGCTCCAGAAATGAAGTAGCTGGTAGCAGACCTGAAACTGGTAGCAGCCCTGAAACTGGACTAAACTAGTAAAGCAGGAAAAACAAGAGACCTACAACCTGAACATCTTCAGTACATTGGAGGAGAGCACTATTGTATGCTTCAAGGGAGCTGACTTGCTATTTTTGGAGGGGTTTGAGCTCCAGAAATAAAGTAGCTGGTAGCAGACCTTTTAATAACAGGTTGTTTCACCTATCTGCCAAGGCCATAGGGTTGAAAGTACAGCATATGGAACAAGAATTAGCCAAATGTCCAGGTCCAAGGTAGTGCATGCACTACTTGTAGGCATCAGAATTGGGGATTTTCTCCCCAGAAGAAGTCCAGTTTTTAAATCCTGTCAGTTTATCTGACATGACAGCTAACCAATAAAGAGCACCAAAATAACTATAAGAAGAAGTTTTTTTATATAGGAGGGAGAAAGAGAGAGATAGAGAGAGAGAGAGAAAGAAAAATGTATTTTTTTTTTAATTACCAACTATGGTAATTTAGCAGAATTACTCTAAGTTATAAAAGGGTAAACATAAATTACCAACAATGGTAACAGAGATTTACTATATTAGAAAAACAGTATAGCATCCTAATGTCCTGCAAAAAATAATAGGGAGGATATATAGATTAATATAAAATTTTAATTGTTTAACAATAGACAAAACACTGAAATAACTCACTAAATTAGCTTTACATATAGGTTCATAGGTTCATACTAGGCTATCTGCCCTAGGGCATTTATAAGCCTAGCCAGAATGTGTTTGGCTTTCGCCACCCATTTTAAATTTATTTTGCTATGCCCTTTTTCGAGGTTAGTATACTGTGCCTCTGTGTAATAGTGACACAGAAGTGATACCCGGGGTAAACCTACGATCTCCCATCCACTCATCAAGATTCCTCTAGAAGAGAGTCAATGAGGGACTCTGCCTAACCCGGACTGGGATTTTATTCCAGAGTGAAGGGAGCCTCTGGGTTATGAATCTGTCCCTCCAGCATGTCCTATTTATTTCAGTGCTGAGGTTCAAGTCTCATGAAAGCGAGCTCGATGGGATTTGGATTTTCTGAGGTGCAGCATGTCCATTAATTCCGGGTTGGACATGGCTTTATACGTCAGGCACAGATCGCCTCTGAACAGGTGGTATGCCACTGAGTAGAGCTGGAGTTTCTTTAACCGGGCAGCATATGGCATCTGTTTGAGCCCTTTGATCCTCTTGGTGAGGTACTTTTGGAGTCTTTCCAGTTGCTGCAGGTGTCTGGTAAGGTACATCCCAAAAGGGGCATTGTACTCAATTATGGGCCTGATGAGGGATGAGTAAAGAGGCACGATGACCTCCCTGATCTAGATGTGAATCCCTTCATGATTAGGTGGGCTATATAAAATGTTTTTCTAACCACTTTGGCCACGTGGTTGTCAAATGAGAGATTGCTATCAACTTGGGTCCCCAGATCCCTAATTACTTCTTCTGTACTTAATGGATTACCACCTATGTGGTAATTTGTGGGCACTTTGCTTTTGCCAAAGGGGATGACTATACACTTTTTGGCATTTAGCTTGAGGCCATGGCTCTGGCACCAGTTGTCTGTTTCTATGAGGCCCTTTTGGAGGATGCTTGTGTCGGCTGGAGAGTCAATTATGGTGCCCAGTTTGCAGTCATCTGTGAACTTGGTCAGCCACAGTCCTTCCGTGTTGGCCTGTACCTCAGAGAAATATATACCGAACAAGAGAGGTCCCAGGACTGAGCCTTGTGGGACACCACTTGTAACTGGTTTGGAGTCTGACATGGCTCCAACAATTCTAACCGTGTGGGTTCTGTCCTTGAGCCAGTTTGCAATCCATCTAGTGACATAGGGGTTTATATTTAAGTTGGTGAGCTTATCTATAATGCCCGAGTGGGGTATTGTATCGAAGGCTTTTGCGAGGTCCAGGTAGGCTGTATGGACCACCTTCCCCTCGTCAATGGCCTTGGTGACTGTTTCAAAGAAATCAACCAGGCTTAAGAGGCAGGATCTGCCCTTAACAAAGCCAAACTGGGTAGGATCCAGTGTTTGTAGGTCCGCAATATCTTTATTTATGAGGTCCATGATGATCCTTTCCATAGCTCTGCAGACCAAGCTAGTCAGGCTTATGGGGCGATAGTTTCCAGGATCCGTTGAGGCACCACCTTTATGGAGAGGGACCACTGTTGCTGTACACCACTCTTTGGGCACATATCCTGTAGTAAGGCTGAGATTGAACAGTAGTTTTATGTTTGGGTTTAGCTCTTCTTGGAGTTCATGTAGGACGCAGCCCGGGACACCGTCTGGTCCCATTGACGCTGTGTTTTTTGCTTTGGAGAGGGCGACTCTTACCTGAGCATCTGAGATGTCAGGGGGGCAGCACTCTGCTGGGATAGATATTTGCCCTTTTGGTGGGGAGGGGGGGGAGAAGTTTGCGCTGAACCTGTCAGCTAGGATGTTGGCAATGTCTGTGGGTTCAGTGTATATTTTGTCATTTTGGACTAATTCTGAGCATATCTGGGAATTACCACCCAGGTTCCTAACATAACTAAAGAAAGCCTTGTGATTATCCTTAGTGTCCTGTGCAATTTTTCTCTCGAAGCTGGCCTTAGACAATTTTATGAGTTGCCGTAGTTTTTTGCTAATACTGATCAGTGATGCCTTCCCTTTTTGGGATTTTGCTCTATCATTTAGTAGCTTCCTCCTTCTATTGTATAGTTTGTTTATGGCTGGGGTCCACCAGACAGGACGTCTGCCTTTGGAGGATTGAGTCTTGGTTTTATTTGGGATCGCATGATCCATGCATTCCTGATGGTGTTCATAGAATGCATTTATAAAGGATTCTGCAGTCTGGGCCGTATTTTCCACAGGCCCGGGGGTTTTGAAGGATTCCACCTCGGTTTTGAGGAGTGTGAAATTTGCTTTAGAGAAGTTTTTCACTGTGGTTTTCTGGGCAGGGGGTGGGGTCGGGATATGAATATCCAGTGAGATTAGTTTATGGTCTGATCTTACCAGTGAGGGATACACTTCTGGTCTGGAGCATAGAGTCCCCATGTTGGTGATGATCAGGTCCAGTATGTTTTCTCCTCTTGTGGGAGTGGTAACAAGTTGTTCCATAGCATTTGAGTTTATAAATTCCAAGAACCTTTGGGCTAGGGTGTTGGAGCTACAGTAATGCTCCCAGTCTATGTTTGGGTAGTTGAAGTCACCCAATATAATGGTGTTTCGAGAGACCTTCATATTTTCCAGTGTTCTCAGGAAGGCCGAGTGGGGTTCCTGGGTTTGGGAGGGTGGTCTGTAGCAGGCTATAAACTGGAAAGCAGTTTTACCCACTGTTAGTTGCACATGGATAATCTCTGATGCTTCGTGCTTTGCCACCAACCTGGAGGTGTGGGTATCTTTGATGAATATCGATACTCCCCCTCCTTTTGTGGTACAGTCCAAGTTTTGGGGGCCGAAAAGCATGGTATGAGGTATAACCTGGTAGTGCTGGGGTGCTCTCGGTTGCCCTGAACCAGGTTTCTGTTACTGCACAGATATCAATGTTCTCCATACTAAGAAGAGTTTCGAGTGCGTGCATCTTGAGGTTTAGACTTCTGGCATTGAGTAGCATTACTCTTAGTTTCTTATCCCTTGTGATACCTATGGAGGTGGGTTTGTCTTTTGAGCCTTGCCTAAAAAAGGCACTATGGGGGTAGCAAGAGCCTTTGCCAATATCCAAAGGCCCAGGGGTGACAGGTGCAAGCCGTCCCTAGCGAAGCATCGTGGCTTGTCGAGCATATCATCCCAAGCTGACAGGCATTGGATCCCCTTTGAATGACACCAGTACTTAAGCCAGTTGTTGAAATTGATCATCTTGTCTTCATATTGTGGCATCATTCTTGGTGAGGGTAAGATGCTACTCAAGGTCAGGGTCATACCAGCCTGGGCTACATGCTCAGAGAGCTCCTTTATGTCTCTTTTCATGTAGTCCAGGGAGGTACGTCTCAGGTCATTCACACCAGCATGGACAATGACTGAGTCATATTTGTACTTGCCTTGGAGTGACCTGAGTGCTTGTGTAATGTGGCGGATCCTAGTGCCCGACAGGCTGCTCACCGTGACCCTCTCCTTGTTCAGCCTGGTGAGCGGGACGTCAGTGTGCCTGACGATAGAGTCACCTATTACAAGTGTATCAGGTGTGTTGTTTAGTCTTAAGGGCTGTGACTGTTCGGCACACTGGCTTTGTGAGATATGTGTTGCATGTGTTTTGTTTTGGGGTAGCGGTTGCTTGGGTGTCTGCTTTGGAGGTCTCTGCTGCTTAGGCAGATCTTTATTTAGATCCTCTGAGTATGTTTTTGTGTGATTATGTGTTTGGTTTGCTGTCGTGGTAGGTCTCTGTGAGACTGGAATTGTAGTGAGTGTGGTTTCCTTCTCCTCCTGACTGGTTATGCCAGTACTGAGTTGAGAGAGCTTTGCCTCCAGTTTGGCTATATTGTTGCATCTCTCACATGTGTTGGAATCTGTTGGGAGGAGGAGAGGGTTGTCTGTGTACATGAGGCAGTTGTAACATTGCCTCAAAATTCCTAGATTCACCAGCTGGACCGGAGAGGAGATTGACAACTGACCTTTTGACATGCTAGAATAATATTGGGAATTCCTTAATAATTGAAAACAAGGGCCAGTGGGGAGTGAGGGTGTAGTGCTTTTAATTTTTAGTGCTGACTTATGTAATTGCTTTAGTGAGCAAGTGCCAGGTAACTTAAGTGCAATGTGTTACAGGTAACTTAAATGCAAAAACGACAAACAGTAACTTTCTTTCAAGTGAAACAAGGAAATAAGTACAGTAAGCAATGCAGATATCACTAGTGATCCACAGAAGCACTGAGAAGCTGCGTATGCCTGAGTGAGGAACTTGTGTCTGCTTGTGATGGTGGCAAACAAGATCTGAGGTAATGGGGATGGATAGTGCAATACGGGCAGAAGGAGGAGCTTGAGAGCTGGATCTGAAGTCTGGAGTATGTGGCTCATTTGGATCCAAAGATCAGATCCAAACACATAGGTTGAGGAAGAATGAAAATGACAACATCAGATTTAAAAGTTATGTACTTACCATAACTTGGATCCGTGTTGTCCATTTTCATTCTTCCTCAACACATGGGGAATTGTCGACATACTCTAGACTTGGATCCAACTCCTGAGCTCCTCCTTCTACCCGAAATGCTTATGTCCAACCCTAATACCTCAGATCAAGTTTGTTGCTATAAGGACCCTATAGCTAGACAGAACAGGGACAGCTGATGGAAAAAGGGCTTGAACCCAGAACCGTAAGTTCCAATAATACTCCAACTGTTTTCCCCAGAATATTTAAGGATGGGGGAATGGATGGGAGGGTATTTGAGGAAGAATGAAAATGGACAACACAGATGCCTAGTTGTGGTGAGTACATAGCTTTTAAATCTGATGTTGTCCTTTTCTTTCTTCCTCAACAGATCGGACAGAGTCCCCAACTATGTTGACCTTGGGTAGCCCTCATAGAAGGATGTACTGGAGTACAGCTGAGCCAAAGGCAGCCCTGTTTCTGGATATATGATCCAATTTCTAATGAGTAATAAAGCTATGCACTGGACTAAGTGGCTGCTGCACAAATATCATCAATAGTTTCATAGGTTCATAGGTGTGTACTACGCTAATGGCCCTGCAGCCTTTACAAGCCTAACCCATAGAAGTGCCCTGGCATAATGCCACTCAACATTAGTTCCCAGTGCCTCTATCAAGTAGAGTCACTGGAGTGATCTCCGGGGTGAAATTTCTATTTCCTATCCACCAGTGAGGTGCTCTGATTGACATGTATGGGAAGTCTATTCCAGAGCATGGGCAATCTCTGGGTTATGAACCTGCCCCCCCCCCCCAGCAGATTATGTTGATTGTAGTAATGAGGTTGAGATCTCTGGAGAGTGTGGTGAAGAGGGATTGGGATTTCTTTAGATGTAGCATTTCTAACAGAGCTGGGTCAGAGATGGCTTTGTAAGTCAAGCAGATATCGCCTCTTAGTAGACGATATGAGACAGAGAATAGCTGGAATGTTTTGAGTCTGTCCATATAGGACATGTGTTTAAGGCCTAGGATCCTCTTTGTGAGGTACTTTTGTGGTGCTTCCAGGTGTTGCTTGTGTCTAGTGAGGTACATGCCAAATGGGGCATTATACTCGATGGTTGGCCTAATGACGGAAGAGTAGAAAGAGATGACCTCTTTCTTTCTGGATGCAAAACCCTTGGTAATGAGATGTGCCACATAGAAGGACTTTCTGACCACAATGGCAATTTGGTGGTTGAAGGAGAAGTTGATGTCAACCTGTATCCTTAGATCTCTTATAATGCCCTCAGTATTCAGTGCACTCCCATTGATGTGGTAATTAATGTGAAATGAGTTTTTCCCAAAGGGGATGGTAACTCATTTTTTGGCATTAAGCTTAAGACTATAGTTTCGACACCAGTCATTGGTCTCAGTAATGCCTTTCTGTAGGATGTCTACATCACTTGGGCAGTTAATAATGGCTCCCAGCTTGCAGTTGTCTGTGAACTTGGTCAGCCAGAGTCCCCCTGTGTTGGCCTGGACTGCTGAGAAGTACATGACGAACAGGAGAGGACCCAGGACCAATCCCTGTGGGACTCTACTTGTGACTGGTATGTGGTCTCACTTGGAGTCCACTACTTTCACACTGTGGGTTCTATCTGTGAGCCAATTTGCAACTCACCTAGTGATATAGGGGTTGATGCCTAATTTGGTAAGTTTATCAATAATTCCTGAGTGGGGAATGGTATCGAAGGCCTTGGCCAGATCAATGTAGGCTGTATGAACTGCCTTGCCCTCAACCACAGCTCTGTTGACTGACTCAAAGAAGTCAACGAGGTTGAGCAGACATGCTCTACCTTTCACAAAACTAAATTGAGTGGGATCTAGAGTTTGGAGATTCCCTATATCCTTGTTAATTAGGTCCATGATGATGCACTCCATAGCCTTACATATCAGACTCATCAGGCTAATGGAGCGATAATTTCCAGGGCCTGTAGTCACTCCCCCTTTATGGAGAGGGATGACTGTAGCAGTGCACCATTCGATAGGGACAAAGGCTGAGGTGAGGCTGTGATTAAACAGGGCACACAGATGTGGTACCAGTTCACTTTGTAGTTCATGTAGAACACATCCAGGTTTATTGTTGCATCCCATGGAAGCTGTATTCTTGGCCTTGTATAATGCAGCTTTAACCTGTGCTGCAGAAATGCTGGGTGCTTGGCATTCCTCCTGTATTGTGACTGGTTCTTTAGCAAAGGATAGAGGGGTAAAGTTGGCACTGAATCTGTTGGCCAGTAGGTTGGCAGTATCTGTTGGCTCAGCATGGGAGGTACCATTGCGCAGTAACTCAGAGCAAACCTGGGTATTGCCATGGAGATTCTTGACATAACTATAGAAGGCTTTGTGGTTGTTTTAAGTGTCTGCTGCAATTCTGCCTTCACAGCTGTTTTTAGAGGTTTTGATGAGGGATCTCAACTTTTTGTTGAGGCTAATAAGCATTTTTTTTCCAGTCATGGGACTTTACCTTTTTCTGCAACAGTTTCTTCCTTCTATTGTTGTTAATGGCAGGGGACCACCGGATTAGCTTCCTTTTTTTTTGGTGGAGAACGTCTTGGTTCTGTTGGGTATGGCTAGTTCCATGCATTTATGTGCATATTCATGCAGTACATTGGTGTATGATTCGGCAGTCATGCATCTATTTTCCATTTACATGGGTGCCGTGAAGTTGGCCACCTCTGTTTTTAGGAGCCCAAAGTCAGCTTTGGAGAAGTTTTTCATGGTGGTCACCTTTGCAGAGGGTGTGGGCGAGATGTGGATTTCCACGGTGATTAGTTTGTGGTGAGATCTTACCAGGGAGGAATTGACTATTAGTATAGAGCAACAGTTTCCCATGTTAGTAATAACCAGGTCAAGGATATTGCTTCCTCTAGTGGGGGTAAGAATGAGCTGGCCCAAGCCACTGGAACTGATGAATTCCAGGAAACATTGGGACAGTGTATTGGTGCATGAGTAGATTTCCTAGTTGATGGAAGGGTAGTTGAAGTCACCTAGTATGAGAGTGTTGGGTTGAACGCTAATAGTTTCCAGGGTGCTTAGGAACATGGAGGGAGAGTCTTGGGACATGGTTGGGGACCTATAGCAGGCTACAACCTGAATAGCCGTCTTACCCATTGTTATTTGTACCTGATGTATCTCAGATGCATTAAGCAGAGTGCCTCTTTTGCCCTCTTCAAAAGGAACCTTGACGATTGGATGGGAGATAGGAAGTTCACCCCGGGGATCGTGTCAGTCGCCCTGCTGGACAGGTGCCCAGGGAAGTAAATATTGTGGGAAGAAATAGCCAAGGAATTGTTATGGCTAGGCTTGTATATACCCTAGGGCCGATAACCTAGTACCAACCTATGAACCTATGAACTAGTCTGGAGGTGTGCGTATCCTTTAACAATATGGAGACACCACTGCCTTTGGAGCTTCACTGCATGTTCTGGGGCCGAAAGGTGTGGAATGAGTTATATAAAAAAAAAAAAAAACGCCAAAGCCAGCAAGGAAAGTTCCAAGTCTAAATATTTATTGGAAATGAACTAGTGCAACAAAAAGCACTAAAGTAACAGCTCGATCCTCATACTAGTTTCGGAATAAAACCTTCTTCAGTGAGGAAGAAAAACAAAATAGCAGTTCACTGATAGGCAAGGATGCTTATAAAAGAGGCAGGACCAATCGAAAATCAAAGCACATAATTTATGTGCATATATAATGGGCAACAAAAAACGTTTGATGCATCTTGATAAACAGACTGTTTCATTCAGATGTCAATGAATATGTATATTCAGTATAATGCAAAAAATGGGGACATTGTCAATTAACTTACATATAAGTAAAAAAAGTGTCAAAACAGTGTCCTACTTATAAACAGTATATATAATACCTAACTCATAAAGGCACACAATCAATGACAAATCTGTGAGTTGTCAATAACATATGTAATGACCTGTAATCAATAATATATCATGCTTATGGCACACATATGATATGTAGTTAGATAAAGCACAAAAAATGTCAACTACTCTACAAAATGTAGGGCTAGAGTTCAAATATGAAATGATCCGGTACTATATGCCTGACCAATCTGTATCCAAAATATACAGTTATTCTGATACTAAATGTGATTTCAACATCTGGAATGAAGTACAAACAGTGGTGGTGTATATAATCATCACAGTTGTTATTCAAATGTCGTCTATCACAGCAAAAGATAAATGGGTATCTATATCAACTGGTGGTCTTATAATCCTAAAAATGACCATCCAACAGGTATATACATGTAATAACAGTGTAATACCCTAATTGGCAATTGTTCATCTACTTGGGTGATTTATCTAGCTACATGCCACTGCAATGCATTCTACGTGGGCAAAACTTCTCGCCCACTCAGAACCAGGATTAGTGAACATAGAAGTGAAATACGTAACAAAAAAACTACTAATGCTTTATACCAACATTCTGCCAAACATACAACAGCCAATTTTATGTTCATGATCATTGACAAGGTTATGGGAAATAGACATAACCAATTGGGCTGGCAAAGCATACTCAGCCATAAAGAAAAATATTGGACTATCCATTTAGGAGCACTATTTCCACCTGGCCTCAATGAACATCTGGGTTAATAAGAACATTTATGCTTTACATACACAGATTCGGGTTTTTTTGGTTATCTATTAAAAAAGGGTATTACACTGTTATTACATGTATATACCTGTTGGATGGTCATTTTTAGGATTATAAGACCACCAGTTGATATAGATACCCATTTATCTTTTGCTGTGATAGACGACATTTGAATAACAACTGTGATGATTATATACACCACCACTGTTTGTACTTCATTCCAGATGTTGAAATCACATTTAGTATCAGAATAACTGTATATTTTGGATACAGATTGGTCAGGCATATAGTACTGGATCATTTCATATTTGAACTCTAGCCCTACATTTTGTAGAGTAGTTGACATTTTTTGTGCTTTATCTAACTACATATCATATGTGTGCCATAAGCATGATATATTATTGATTACAGGTCATTACATATGTTATTGACAACTCACAGATTTGTCATTGATTGTGTGCCTTTATGAATTAGGTATTATATATACTGTTTATAAGTAGGACACTGTTTTGACACTTTTTTTACTTATATGTAAGTTAATTGACAATGTCCCTATTTTTTGCATTATACTGAATATACATATTCATTGACATCTGAATGAAACAGTCTGTTTATCAAGATGCATCAAACGTTTTTTGTTGCCCATTATATATGCACATAAATTATGTGCTTTGATTTTCGATTGGTCCTGCCTCTTTTATAAGCATCCTTGCCTATCAGTGAACTGCTATTTTGTTTTTCTTCCTCACTGAAGAAGGTTTTATTCCGAAACTAGTATGAGGATCGAGCTGTTACTTTAGTGCTTTTTGTTGCACTAGTTCATTTCCAATAAATATTTAGACTTGGAACTTTCCATGCTGGCTTTGGCGTTTTTTTCAAGTTGGGTTGGCCGTGCACAGCCGTACTTGCGAGGTAGAGTGTTTTCTACGTGGAATGAGTTATAGCCTGGTAGCGCAGGGGTGCTTTCTGTTCCTTTAAACCAGGTCTCTGTTACAGCACAAATGTTGATGTTCTCCATTTTGAGGAGTGCTTTAAGCAAGTGCATCTTGAGATTTCGACTTCTAGCACTGAGCAACATGACCCTCCGATTACATTTATTTATACCCATTACAGTGGTAATTTGGTCTTTGGAACATCGGCTAAAAAAAGGCATTTTAGGGGTGGCAAGAGACTTAGCCAGTATCTGGAAACCCAGGGGTGGCAAGATGCAGGCTATGTCTGGCAAAGCATTGAGGTCTGTCAATCATGTCATCCCATCCCAATTACGCAGATACCGGATCCCCTTAGAATGACACCAGAAACTTAGCCAATTGTTGAAGTCAATCATTTTCTGCTTGTACTGTGTTATCATTCTGGGTGATAGTAGGATGCTGCTCAGGGCTAGGGTCATACCTGCCTGGGCCACATAATTCGAAAGCTCATCCGTGTCTCTTTTCATGTAGCCCAGGGAGGTGCATCTCAGGTCATTCACACACAGCTGACTGTTACCTTCTCCTTTTTCAACCTAGTGAGTGGGACATCAGTGTGCTTCACTATTGAGTCACCTATGATTAGTGTATTGGGCAAGCTGTTTTGCCTTAGGGGCTTAGGTTTAAGGGCACACTGTGTAGGTGAGCTATGTGTCTTGTGGTTTGTGCTGTGTTATGGTAGTTGAGTGCATATCTGCCTTGGAGGTCTCTGCTGTTTGAGTAGATTTCTACTGAGAGCCTCTACAAAGGTGGGTGTGTGGTTTGTGGTTTTATTTGAGAGCTGTGATGGTGGGTGCTCTGGAGGGCTATGTGTTGCATGTGGTCTTGGCTTGAGAGTGCATGGCTTCCAATTTGGATATATAAGTGCATCTCTCACAAGTCTTGTGTTGGGAGGTAAGAGGAGGTGGTTGTCTGTGTACATGAGGCAGTTGCTACACTGCCTCAGAATGTCCAAGTTCACCAGGTTAATAGGAGAAAGCAGAGGGAACTGACCTGTAGACATGCCAGGAGGGATGATCATTATTACTAAGTACTGGAGCTGTTTCCTTATTTAGTCTTTTTACAGGAAAAATGTCACTCAAGGTGTATGAGTCTGTAGAGAGCACTACCAAGCAGTTGAGGAGAAACTAATACATAGACCCTGAAAATTTAAGGATGAAGTATTTCGGCAGATATTCTGAAGTTAGAAAGAAATCAAGCAGTACTTACTGAAAAATAAAGAGTTAGCTTGTCAAGAATGATGAAAATAGGGGAGTCCCATAGGTTCATAGGTAGGTACTAGGCTATTGGCCCTAGGGCCTATATAATCATAGCCAAAAGGTACCCTGGCTTTCGCCACCCATGAAAATTATTTTCCTGTGCCACTGTCGAGCAGAGCCATAGAAGTGATCCCCAGGGTGAATTTCCTATCTCCCATCCAGTCATCAAGTTTTTTCTTGAAGAGTGCTAATGAGGGGCTTTGTTTGATATAGATAGGTAGCTTGTTCCAGAGTATGGGAAGTCTCTGGGACAGGAATCTATCCCTCCAGCATGAATGTCTACTTCCTGGATATTGCAAATGCTGGTGTCAGCACAGCTTCACTCTGTTGTGATACAATACTCCTTTGCTTCTTCTCTCAACAGAAGCAAAATGTTACCACCAATCCCAAGAAGAGAAGCAGGCTGTGGACTGTTTGGTGATCCACAGTCTTGCCTCAGATAATGCAAGGGTCTGCAGGCTTGTAGCCTTTTTCTGGTAGATCCCTCAAATAACAACCAGACCAATCAGGTACATTAAGCACAGACACTCACTCTCCAGCCAGAAAGAGTCAGGAATCAATGCACTCTGCTCCTACTCTCACCAGGATCAGAATATAAGCACAGATTCCAAGCTGTCACATATAAAGCAGTTATTAATCTTTCTGGTGATCAGCAGTCTCCACGAAATAATGCAACTGCACTCCTTCTCTCACCAGGAGAAAACAGAAACACTAATCCCAAGATGACTACTGAGAGGCAGAATGTGGGCTCTCCAATAACTGGTGGTCTTGCAATAGATGCTTAAAGGTAAGATGAAAAAATGGTTTATCCTAAACACTGCAGTGTGCACTAGAGGAGTTAGATGTGACAGTAAGTAACTTAAGTTTTACCTGTCTAAAAAGTTAAGTTTTATTGGAGAGTTGCTATTTTTAGAAAAGCAAGATAGATTGAAAGGGGGTGGTCACTTTTGTATTATGGTACTATGGAATACAGTAGGATGGCCAATAAATTGAAATAGTTGAAGGGGAGTGAGTACACAAAATGATAATTACTTACACCAGCTAGTAAAACCAGAGAGGAAATGAGATATATGGTCAAATTAACATAAGGGTCAAGCAACTAGAAAGACAATGGTGTTTAAAAACCCAGCAGTAACTGGGTGGTTGGTTGGAAAAATTTCTGTCTGACTCACAAGAGACAGAGCTGTGGTCTCTTTTCAAGTTTTAGTATGCAGTTAAAAGCAGAATAAAAGTAAAACACAGTGTAAAGAAAACAAATCACAGTATACAAAATCGAAAAAGCAATAAAGTTATACAAAGTACAACAAATAAAAAGCAAACTAACATTTCACTCACAGCAAACTGTAGCAGAGTCTGGGTGAGCCTTTCCAGTAAAGCAATAGATGATTTTAACCAAAAAGCAAATGAAGTAGGCATGCATCTAGCTGGATGAGCTTTGGGTGGTTTTAATGTGAAAATACCTTGCTTAGAATAGATCCAAGATATACAATCAGTGATCCATTTAGCCAAAGTAATCTTAGAAATTAGGCAACCCCATTACTTTTGGTGAAAAGGAAACAAATAACTGATCATTTTCTGATTTGTGTTGACGTGTGCAGATAAAAAAAATTAATTGTTTGCGCTCATCAAGTATATACAGTAAATATACTCCTTTTTTGAAAAATTTGGAAAGACGTCCATTAAGTGAATGGATTGGTTAATGTTTGTTTCAGAAGCTACATTAGATAAAAGGGAAGGGGGTTGTCTATAAAGTAACGCTTTTTTTTATGGAAATAATGTAAGGGGTCTTTGAAGAAAGAGCCTGGAGTTCAGAAATTCTATTTGCAGAAGTAATAGCTACTAAGAAGACTGTTTTCCTCCAAAGACATTTTAGATCATTTTTTGGAGAAGGTTCGAAAGGTTTCTGAGTAAAACCTTGTACCACAAAAGTCAGATCCCAAGGAGAAAAATGATCTTTTATTGCCGGTCTAAGGAGAAAAATGCCTTTCAGAAATGTTTTTCATAATTTGGAAAAATCCAAGGAAAAACTTTTGTCTCCTGTATGAAAATTGGAGATGGCTGCTAATTGTATCTTGATCTTAGAAAAGCTAGCTCCTTCTTTAACAAGAGCAGCCAACAATTCAATTACTGCAGAAACTGGAGCAGGAAAAGGGTCAACATAATTTTTTAATGCCCAAAGTGAAAATGTATTTATTTATTTATTTATTTATTTATTTATTTATTTATTTATTTGTCATTTGTTAACCAGGTTAGTTAAGCTGAGCCAAAGGCCCATTTTCAGTGGAGACCCAAGGAGAAAAGCTCCAGTAAAAAAGGAAAAATAAATACAGGACATTAACAAGCATATAATCAAAGAACAAGAATATTATAAAGTTATTACATACATTCATAGGCAATAAAAATAGCATTTTAAAAGCAAGAAGAATTACATAGTTATATCATTGCACGTTTAAAGTAACAGTAGTTATATGGAAAATTAAAATACAAAAATAAAAAGCTGGGTAAGATACAGAATTAAGTTAATGCAAGTAAATTATAGTATTACAACAGTCAGAGCTGGATTGGTAAATAAATATATGAATACTGTTACAATTACAGAGAGTACAGGTTTTGAAAGGCTGAAAGATTCAGAGTAATGAGTGGTATAAAAAGGTGAGGGAGGAGGATATTAAGTATGGTATTGGCTTGGGCTGGAGCTAGAATTAAGAAGGTAGTTTTTTAAGTTCAGTTCTGAAATGGGTTGTACAACTAATGTTGCGAATATTTGGTGGGAAATTGTTCCAGGCCTGGGAAACTGCTTTTATATATACATTTACCAATGGTTATGATAGCTTTATAAATATTAAGAAGGTGTTGATAAAAGCTGCATAGAGTTCAAGATGGAGTGTAGAAGGATATGAGTGAGGAGAGAGCAGGATGTGTTGAAGGTTTGTTTAGTTAGTTATGAGTGAACTGCAGCTGGGTAAGAACACATAGCTGGGGGAACTCAAGACATTGAAGCTGTTTTAAAGCAAGGCAGTGATAGGAACTATATGGTTGATTGCTGGCAAATCAAGCAATGTTGTTGTAAGTTTGTTACAGTCTGGTTATTAGGGTAGATTGTAGGGATATTAGAATAGGAGAAGCATCTAGAAGACAAGGTAGTAGGAAAGTTTGAGCCAGAGAGGGTTTGGAGTTAGAGGCAAGGCCAATTTTTTGATTTGTCTTTTTAATACAGTGTTGAATACAGTGGTCAAATTTTAATTGGTCATCAATTATCATTCCCAGATGTTTAGTGTGGAAATCTGCTTTGATAATGTTGTTGTCATGTGAGGAGATGGAAAAGGTGGTTTTATCATAGGGGGGTGATTTAGGGAAGAAAAGGAGGAGCTTAGTTTTTTGGGGGTTTAGGATGAGCTGGTTATCAGTTAGTCATTGTTTGACTTTGTAAAATGTGTTTTGACTGATTGAGTGGAGGAGAGAGATGTCATCAGAGCAGGAGATAAGGGTAGAATCATCTGTGTATTGTATCAGGGAGGTTGTTTGTGAAGATGTTAAAAAGAAGAGGTCCCTGAATAGACCCCTGGGGGACACCAGTCTGGATGGGTAAGAAAGGGGAGAGTAAAAAGCCATCTGACTGACTGTAGTCTATTTCAAAGGTGGTTAGGGAACCAGAGGATAGCAGAAGGAGAGGTTGACATTATTTAGTTTAGTTAGTAGTTTAGAGTGAGAGATGGTGTCAAAAGCTTTTGAGAGGCCAAGGAAAAGACAGGATACTAGTAGATTTTTGTCTCTGGCCTCTGCAACAGTATTTGTAAAAGACATAAGGGTGGTGAATGTGCTATGGTTTGGCCTGAAGCCATGTTGAGTAGGGGTTAGAAGGTTCTTGTCAAGTAGATAGTTCAGAAACTGTTTGGGTATGCATTTTTCTAGAATTTTAGAGAGTGTCGAGAGAATGGCTATGGGACTATAAATTGATCGATAGGTGGAGTTACCTCCTTTGTGTAATGGTATGGTGTAGAAAGATTTACAGATGTCAGGGACAGAAGATTCTTAGATTGAGCTATTTATGAGTGTAGAGATTGGTTAGGCTATCGAGTGAGCTGTGAGTTTAAGAATGGGGGGGTTATCAGCAGAGGAGAAGTATGGTTTTAGTTTTAGTAGCAGAGATTTTATATAAGCAGTGGGGACAGGATTTAGAGAAAAAGGGATGGTGTTTGTAGTGTTCAGAGTTGTGGTTGGAATATTTTTACTTTGGCCTGTTTGAGATTGATTGCAAAGAGATTCAATGAAATAAGAATTTAGTACAGTGGCAGTTTCTTAAGGAATATTGTTGGGATAGGGGTTTGGGGTAGTTGGTCTTCCAGGCTGTGGGGTCTTATTAATGGTCAACCAGAATTTTTTAGGGTTAGAGTTGTGAGTGACTTGGGCCTCGTAGTAGACTTTTTTTTTTGTTTTTGTTAATATGCTTTTTTGTGAGATTTCTGAGCTCTTTATATTTTCAGAGTAGGATAGTAGATTTAGTTTTTAGCCAATGTTTCCAGGAGCTATCCTAATTTTTCATAAGTATGTCCTTTGAGAGCCAAGGGGTATGGGTTGTTTTAATCCTAACTTTCCTTAGTGGAGCTAAGGTGTTAATGATATCAAGGAAAGTGGAAATGCATCATTGAGATGAAGGTTTTTGAGTCTGGACCAGTTTATAGATGTGAGCCTATTATTGAATGTTTGGACATTGAAGGGGGAAAGATTACGGCTATCGATGTAAAGATGGGCCTTGGGTATATGTAGTGAGAGTGTATGTACAAAGATGGGGAGCTGGTCACTCAGTGAGTCGGAGAGTGTGCCTGGGTTTTGGTGTAGGTTTGGATCAGAGGTAAGAATCCAGTCAATGGTGGAACTATTATTGTTATTTTTATTTTGGCGAGTGGGTGTTGTAATGAGTTGGTTGAATCTGTGGAGACTGATGTGAAGATCTGGGGAGGCAGTTGATAGCTTCTGCTAATCAATGTTGATGTCTCTGAGGATAATAGTTTTGTAGGGGATATTGAGAGAAATCCAGGAGAGGATAGGTTCGAGAATAGGAATATTATTTCCGGGTGAAATATAGATGGCTGCAAAAGCAAATTTCATTTGTGGTTTAGGTGACAGTTTAGAATAAGTTGCTTGGCTGGATAGAAGTTTGGGAGAGCTATTGATAGGGGGGAATAAATTGATTTGCTCTGAGCACATTATTGTAACTTCTCTCCCTTTTTTGTTGTTCCTATCTAGATGATAAATATTGTAGTGGGAGTGGGTAAGATTTCAGTGTTAGACATATATGGTTTTAGCCATGTTTCAGATAGGGTTAGAAAATGTGGAGGGTAATGGGCTAGTTATCTAACAGTGTAAGTCTGTAATTTTTTTAAGTAGACTTTATAAGTTTATTGAGTAGATAGTGAGTGTATGGTAGCAGAGGGGGTGGGAGAAGATTGGAGACTACTGAGAGACAGTTTAGCAGTGAGATGTGTGGGAGTGGGGGGCATGGAGTGGGGGTGGGAGGGCCTGGATTGGGGTGAATATCCCTTTTAAGTAGAAGGGTTGTAAGTGGGCTGGGTTTGGAAGGATAGCTGGAGTAGATGAGTAATTTATATTTGAGTTTGTGTTAGGTAGGAGTTAGTGTGAATATTTTCAGTTTAAGTAGTTGTGAACTGGAGATGTTAAACAGAGAATGAGAGATTAAAAAGGGTAAGAGTAAGTCTATATTAGGTAAGGGATGTGTGTGTGTGTGTGTGTGTGTGTGTGTGTGTGTGTGTGTGTGTATGTGTGTGTGTGTGTGTGTGTGTGTGTGTGTGTGTGTGTGTAGGGGAGGGTTGCAAATAATTCAGTTCAGCATGATAGGAAGTCAGAAATGAGAAATAGAAGATTAGGGGGCTTATGATGTAGAGTAGAAACATGATTGGGATGAGACTTATGAGGAGAGGAAGTTGAGTGTCTGATAGAGGGGTAGAGGGTGTTTGTGTTAGTTGTTTTAGTTTGAGAGGAGAAAAAGGATAAAATAGAATTTAGTTTAATTGGAGAAAAAGGAAAGAAGAGTAGATGAAAAAATATGGAAGAGAGGGAAAAATAGGGATGACAGAAAACATCTTTCCCATTTGCTGTTATAAACCATTTTGCTAGTCTTTTTGTGAGGATAAAACTATTGTACATACTGGAGAAGAAAGCCTGGGCTGCCTGACCATTACTGGAAGTGGAGAAACCATGCAGTGTGTTTGATGGTCTGAATATTGGGATGGTTGATTCCCGAGGGGTGCAACAGGAGATGTGGAAATGATTCTCGTGTTCATGGAGGATAATGAAGGTGAGACCATAGGAAGAGGAACCATACCTGTCAAAGTCAGAAGGGGGCAATGAGGATGACTGAGCTTTTTAGCTGGTTTACTTTCTGTACAAATTTGGGGATCAAGGGAAGTGGGTTGTAAGTGTAAAGAAGACCGGTGGGCCAAACAGGGACTAGGGCATCTCTTGGTGACTCCTCCTGAGGGGGAATAAGGGCAAATTACCTGATGCACTAGCTGCAGGGAGAAGCAAAGGACTGCAGTAAGGTTGGCCTCAACTATCGAAAAATGTATTCTGCCACAGTTAATGTGAGAGACCACTCGTGTGGCATCAGAAGGGGCCTGGTTACTCTGTCTGCTAACATGACGGTTTTTGTCTGTATGTTCATTGCAACTTGAAAGTGGATTGAAGAAATCACCCATTCCCACAATTGTATGGTCTCTCTGCAGAGGAGGCAAGATAGAGTTCCTCCTTGTTTGTTGAGGTAGCAGACACAGACACGTTGCTGGTCTGAATCGCAATAGTCCCTAGAGAAATAACATCTTGAAATGCCTGCAGTGCTAAGAGGTCTGCTCTCATCTCTAGTACACTGATATGCAGATTGATCTCTTATTGGATGCTTTGGACCTTCCTTCCCAGAAAATCTCCCACCCCAGTTGGAAGGCAGCTCTAGACCCTGTTGCTATTTGCAGCTGTAAAACAAAAGGTTGGCCTAGATGAATATCATTTGACTAGATCCACCAGTGGATGTGTCATTTGTAACTGGAGTAAGTTTGACTGGAAAGGATAGGGGTTGTTGAAGAATAGACCACTGAACAGCTAGAGCCCACTGAAGAACAAGCTCAAAGTATCTTACTTAAGGAAACTATACAATGGCTGCTGCCATAGATCCTAGAGATTGAAAAACTATTCTGGCTGTAGGAGATGGGTGGAAGATAAGCAAATGAACCTGAAACCTGAGTGTGGATATTCGAAGAACTGGCAGTGATGCTATTTCTGTTGATGTGTTCAGATGTTCACCAATTAACTCCAGGCTCTGAACAGGCATCAAGATTTATTTGGCATAATTTATTGTTATCCCAAGTGACTGGAAAATCTGGAAGAAATCATCCCTGGACTGTTGAAGGAGATGTTTAGAGGGGGCAGTGAGGACCCAGTCATCCAGATATGGAAACACTTGGAATCCTATGAGTCGGAGGTGAGCAGCCACTACTGCCATGCATTTGGTAAACATCCTGGGGGCTGTGGTGAGTACAAAGGGCAGTGTTCTGAATTGGTAGTGACTGGCCCCAGCCAAAAGTGTAAAATTCTCAATAGTATGCAACCTACCAATATGTGGAGCACATCCTATTGTCCTTGGCAGAATGGACTGAACTGTGACCTTTCAGAACTTCAACTTCTTTACATATTGATTCAATTTGCTCAGATCCAGAATTGGTCTGAGGTCTCCTCTCTTTTTGGGCACTAAAAAATGTGAGTAAGTTCCAAATCATATTTGACATGGTGGGACCTCTTGGATAACTCTTTTATCTAGCAGCTTTTGTATTTCTAGTACTGCTGCTTTCCTCTGACTGGGTGGAATGTTGGGAAGCTTTGTCCTTTTGCAAACAGGAAGCTGGAAAAATGAAATGCTGTAACCTCATGAACCAGGAATCTTCACTTCTATCTGCCCATGTACACGGGTGCAAGGATATTTGTCCCCTGACTGCCTCCAGAGTTGGACAGTCAGACAACACTTCAGGAGCACTGGAAAGGTCTATCTGGAAAGGAATCACAGAAACCTTAATTTTGTGGGCCTCCTCTGGTCTAGGGCAATGTCACCCATTGGACCTTCCTCTTCTGGCTCTGGAGGAGCTGTCCCCAGGCAAATCTTGGAAAGGTCCCTGAGATTTCCAGAACCACATTTTCTTACCACCACTTTTATTCATAGAAAAGGTTCATTGTGGAATAGAAAATTTTATTCCCATGGCAAACAGAGTCTTTCTTTCTTGTTCACTGCGAGTAAGTTTCTGTTTTACCAATGGACCAAATAAGGATAAGGATGTGCCCTTGAAGGGGATGTTGATAAAGAACATCTTAAAAGGCTCTGCAAAGTTGCATCCAGACCTGTCTCCTTAAGGCAATGCCTGAAACGACAGCTCAGCATGTGCCTTCAGCTTTGTGTGAGATCAACCTTATGGAAGCATTGAAAAATGACAATAGAGTGGCCAGCTGACAGGAACTTCTTTTGAAATCTTCTGCAGACATGGACTCTGAGACAATATCTGATAGCTCCTTGGTCAAATCTTTCTGAATCTTTATGAAATATGCCACATAATTAACAGACCTCAAGGCGAAGGTTGTCTAGGCAAAGGCTCACTTTCCAAATCTTTCCAGTGCCCTAGACTCCTTGACTGGCAGGTGGACAGAAGAGCTCTGTACTCCTAGTTCATTTTTAGTGGCTGCTACTACCACCACAGCATCTACTGGGACTCCTTTGCTCCAGTGGGATCTATCCTTGGGAGGAGGTAAATTTTTATCTGTTCTCTTTGGAACAGGCTTGGCACTATATGGCTCCTTCCATGAGCAACGAGAAACTAAATCAATGAGCACATTCACCAGGGGAGTAACCCAAGACATAGATGGGCCAGAACCAAAAGCTTCCAAGAATACCAATTTCTCGGGGAGGGGGGGATTTTAAGAAGATCAACCACCCTTTTGTCTGAAAATCTCTAATTTGTCTCCAAAGATGATATAATCTGGTGGTGGTCTGGGGACCCTTCTCCTTCAATGAAAATTTGAATGCTCCATGAGAGATTCCAAAAGGGAATCTAAGTGCCTTCTCTTGCATGTTCTATTCTTATGGATCTCTTTTGGAGGATGTTCAGGGGAGACATCTGAAGGGAGGGGAGTTCCTCTACAGGAACTGCTTGAAAATTAGTTGAAACTGGCTATCCCTGTGGAGTAGGCCTGATCAACTCAGAGCTCAGAACCAAAGAGGGGATGGGGACAGGATCCAAAGAATAAGAAGATGGTGCTCTAGAGAGAAAAAAAACCCTTTCCATGACCTTGAAGGCAGAAAGACCTGGGGAAGCTGCAATCAACCATACTGGAGCCGAGACTTCCAGTACAGACAAATCATGACTGCTATTGGATCTGTCCCTTGAGGGTGGAACTGGACACAAACTGTCTAGATCCAAGTACCTGAAGAGGCAGGCATGGATCCCATGACATCAGAGTCAATTCTGACCTTTCAGATCCGACACTGACACTTTGGCTCTGGGACTCATTCCAATACAAAGGTATCAGAGTGGAGCTCTTCTTTGGATCCAACCTCAGACCACTCCATTTTTTTCAGATCCTGGGGCTCCAAAACAGTGGGAAGAATCTGACAAGGAGAGAGAATAGTATGAGACATAGTTGTAGGGTTCATGAATCCAGTAGCTGGTATGACCCCTATCTAGATCTGAGCTCTGAGAAATGTTCACATCATCCTATCCATATTCACTTCTGATAAACTTCTGGAGGACCTGCAGGATATAGTGGATTGTTGTGTTTGAAGGTTACTTGGAGTCTGTAGAAATGGTAAATGCAGAATAGGAAAAATTTGATTTAGCAAATAATCTGGTAAAATCCAAGGATCTGGGATCTGAGGTAGGTGCTGTAGGACTAGCCAATGTAAAAATTAGATCCGAAAATTTTGGATCCAATGATTTTGGATCTGAAAATCAGATCTTTGGATCCGACAACATAGATTCCAAGGATTTTCAGACAAAGTCCAAGGGAACTTAATCAGGGAGCATTTTCTATGCTCTGATGGAGCAGACTTAGAAGATTTGACAGGGGGTTGAGTCCTAAAAGATGAATTTGTAGCAGCAGGAAGTAGGCCTTTCAAAATCAGTTTATTGCATCAGTAAGCCAGAACTCTTGGGTTGAAGGTGGAATATATGCTGCAGTTGGTATCCAAGTGGCCAGCTCTGTGTCAATAAATGCACTCCTTGTGGGCATCCAATATCAGAATTTTATGCCCACATGAAATGCATTTTTTGAACCCTGTCAGCTTTTCAGACATGACAGGAGTGTAGGTAATGTAATAGTAACAAAAATCAATATACTAAAAAATAGAATAAAAAATAAGCTTCTTTTTTAAGCAGAAAGGAAAAAGGAAGGAAGGAGAATTATCAATTATGGTAATTAAGAAAACAATACCCTGTTTAATGGTTAATAGGAGAAAAAATACTAACTATGGTAGGAAAGATATACTATAAAAAATAGCATAACGCATATTACGTTTCCAAAAACTAAGAGGGAGGATAGAAACATTAGATAAGAATAGACGTGGAAGATTATTTTAGGAAATATATGTAATAACTCACAAGGAATTCACTAATTTCTCACAAAAGAGAGGAACTTGCTTCTGAGCACAATAGCAGCAAACAAGATTTGGTGTACTGGGGTTGAAATGAGGCATCATGGTTAAAGGGAGGAACTCGAGAGTTGGATCCAAAGTCTAGAGTATGTGGCAGAGTCAGATCCATATTTTTAACATCCTTTGAAAGATGAACAGCAAAAAGAAAAAAAAATCACCAAAAATAATCAGCAATTGGTGGTTTTCATAAGGCAAAAGCTGCAATGCCTGATGTGGGATAAGAAAAAGGCTATTCAAGTGTTTGAGCAAGTATGTATAACCTAGCAGACTTTTTGGAGGAATTTGGCTAACTGTTAGCTATACAAGTTTTTTCAGTAAATGTCACTGAATGTTCATAAAACAGAGAGACAGCTGCAAGATAAGGAAAATCCAGTTGTAACAAGTCATATCATCATAAAACTTCTGCTGGAAGTAAAGAATCTCAATCTGTTCTCAGTGAAACAAACTGTTCGCTTTGCTAAAGTTTCAGAAATGAAAATAATATTGGAGGAAAAATTGAAGAAATGTATATATTTACCTCAGAAACAGAAGTTTTAACTTAAGAAGAAATATTGAAAAGTAACACTCCTCTTCTAGTCCCTGATGTTCTGGCTGGAGTGAGTGACAATATACAGAGAAGTCTTTTTCCTTTCCTATTAACAGTAAATGGAGAAAAGTAAGTAAAAAGTTATGCACCCCCCCCCATAATGTTACATCTGTGTTGTCCATTTTCATTCTTTCTAAACTGTTGCATTCAGATCTGACTCAGCCTGCTTCTTTCAGAATGTAGAATGTTAACTACTGAGCCTTTCCCTCTACCCATAATGCCCCACTAACCAAACAGCTGAAATCTTGTTTCCTGCCCACAAGACTAAGAGATCAGAGGGAAATATCAAAAGAATGGAAGCTGGGCTCAAACTAGGAACAGAGGTTCCTACAAAACTCTTCAATCTCTCCAGGAGTAGAAAAGAAAGGAGGGCTATATGGACAGAAAGTTGAGGAAGAATAAAAAATGGACAACACAGATGGAACATTATAGTGAATACATAACTTTTTAATCTGATGTCTAATTTAATTCATTACTGTTTGGACAGAGTACCCAGCTACAGAAATCCTGGAAGACTCTAAGGAAGGATACTGTGGAGCACTGCCAAGCCAAAGGCTGCTCTTCCCCTAGAGACCAGATCCAGTTTGTAATGAGCAAGAAAAGTATGAGGGCTAGCCCAAGTCCAGCTGCACAACTATCATCCTAGGAAGTTCTGGGCAAAAAGGCTGATGAAGGTGCCATAGAGCTGGTGGAGTGGAGTCTGGGTGGTTTTGGCAAGGGTAAACCCACTTTTTGATAAACAAAAGTAATGTTATCAGGTAACCATTTGGCCAAAGTAACTTTAGATACTGTTTTGCCCAGTTTCAAACCAGAAAAGGAAATGAAAAAAGAGTATGTTCTCAACATAATGTTCCATCTGTGTTGTCCATTTTCATTCTTCTTCAACTGTTGGATTCTGATCCACCCTTGGATCCAACTCAGTCTTTTCTTCAAGCTCGTGGAACACTGCAACTCTAGAACTCCTCCCTTACAGATGATGCCCTAGTGATCTAACATACCTCAGATATTGTTTGTTGCCCCTTAAACCTGTAAGCATTAGGAAATGATAAATCAACAGAATATGGAACTCAAACAAAGGAATATTAGTTCCTCCAGCATTTTACTATCCTTCCAAAAGTCAAACAAGGAGGGGGTTGAAGGGTGGGAAGTTGAGGAAGAATGAAAATGGACAAATGGAACATTATGGTGAGTACATAACTTTTTTATCTTAAGTTGTCATTTTCATTAATTCCTCAACTGTTGAAACAGAGGCTCCAGCTACCTAAAACCTGGAAAACTCTAAGGAAGGCTATTCCTGAGCAGCTCTGAACCAAAGGCTGCTCTTCCCTTAAAGACCAGATACAATAAGTAATGAGCAATAACAGTATGAGGATTAGCCCAAGTTGCAGCTGGACAAATATCATACATTGAAGGTCTGGATAAAAATGCTGAAGACATTGCTGTAGACCTGGTGGAATGTGCTTTTAGTAGTTTTGGAAACGACAATCCCAATTTATCATAAATGAAGGTAACGATCAGTTAACCATTTGCTTTAGAAACTGGTTTGTCCAATTATGATTACAAAAAAGAGAAAATAATTGTTCTGATTTCCTTAACTATGTGGTTCTATGTAGATAAAACTGTAATTGTCTGTGAACATCCAAAAAGTGTAACATATAATCTCCCTTATTTGAGAAATTTGGAAAGAAGACTGGAAGGTCGATAACTTGATTAATATTGATTCTGTCACCATCTTTGGAAGAAAACAAAGACTGATCTGTAAGGATACTATATCCTTACAAAAAATCAAATAAGGAGGTTTGGGATGACAGGGCCAGTAATTCTGATACTCTTCTAGCGGAAGTAATGGCGACTAAATAGACAGTTTTCCAGGTCAAGAATTTTAGTTCACACTTAATTGATGGTTCAAACAGGGATTGTGTTAAGGAATGTAAAGCAATGTTCAAATACCAAGGAGGAATAAGATCTTTTAATGGGGGTCTAAGTAGAACAGTTCCCCTTAGAAAAACTTTACAAAGTTTGTAGGATATATTTATTTATTTGTTTGTACTTTGTTTACTGGGAAAGTCCACTGGGCCATTCACAGCCCATTTTCAGTGGAGGCCGGGGGAAAAAGCTCTACATTATAGGCAAAAGTGAATACAAACATTGGGACATGTAAAAAGTGAAGCATGAGGAAAATAACAGTTGACTAAAAAAATTAGCATACAAGTAAAACATTATCATACAAGGAACAATATGTAACACACATGATTTGTCAAGTAATTAGTGCAGTGAGGAATTTTGATGAACATACTATGAAAGTAGAAAGGAAGACATGACTTGTAATAATTATTCTAAGGGGGCTGAGTACAGGTACAATTCCAAATAGAAGATAGGTATTCATGGGGTCTATATCATATATTTGAAATTCCAAAATATCGAACACCATAAGTTTGAACTTGGAATTTCGAATTATGATAACATCGAACACTCAGAATAGCGAATTTTTTTTCCCAGTAAAACATTTGCTGTCCCGAGAAACATACACACAACACAAGCACACCAAAATAAATAAACCACACACATACAGTTAATAAAACCCAACCCTACACTACACCATACATACATTACTAACTATCCCCTTACCTTAACCCACACCCTAACCCTAAGGTCCGTAACTATTGCACCACAGTGGAGGAAATAGCAAGGCCACGGAATGGCCCACCAAAATCTTGCCCTAGGTAAAATTTTGATGTTCCAGGGCTTCGCTATTTTCATCCTTCGATGTAGTGGGTTCAATATAATGACATTCGAAGTTTTACAGCTTTGAAGTTATAATATAGACCCATATTCATGTAATGAAATTTTTAAAAAAGGCAGGATTCTGGGTTGTTCTAATAGATAAAGGTACAGCATTCCAATTTTTGGCTATGGAGCAGGAATAGAGGAGATGGCTGGGAGGTGATTTGCTTTATGAACCCGCAAAAGGTGCTGATTTTTGGATCTGAAGGACATCTTTGGGTGGTAGAGAGTAAACTAAGAGCTGAGGGCAGGACAATCTGAAGTTTTAAAGATCATTCTGTGTGCTATGATTAATTGCAAGTAGGTGAGGTAGTTTGGTAGTTCAAGGCATTTTAGGGAGCACAGAGCAGTGCAGTGATGGGTAGAGTATTTGGAATTTCTTTGCAAATGTTGCTATCTTGTTGCAGCAATTCTCGAGTTTGGCTTTTAGTGAGGACTTGAGGTCAGTAAGGAGAGGGGTGCTGTAGATAAGTGAGGGGAGAATGTATGTGAAGGCAAGGATTTGTTTAGAAGAGGCGCTTAGGAAATCATGTCTATAGAGAATTACAAGCTTTTGATCAGGTTTGCTGATGTTATGTTGCATGTGACTATCACATTTTAGGTGTTCATCAGTGGTGGCTCCTAGAAGTTTTGTGTGGCTAATGACTTCAATTATAGAGTTACTTTGAGATTAAATAGAGAATTTAATTTTGTCTAATGGAGTTGTTTTTTTATGGGTGAGTAGTATGAGCTTGGATTTCTTTGGGTTTAGGGCTAGATGGTTATTGAACATCCAGGTTTCAGTCACAGAGAAGGCTGTTTGAGTTTTACATTGTAGGTCACAGATGGAGTCAGCCGAACATACAATAGTTGAATGGTCTGCATACTAAATGAGAGAACTCTGGGACATAATAAAATGGAAATTGTTAATGAAGATGTTGAATAAAAGGTGAGTACGTATTAAGCCTTGAGGAGCAACAGTAGAGGTGTTAAGGTAAGGTGAGATGGAGTGTTGCCATTTGGTGACCTGTTGTCTGTCTTTTAAGTAGCTTCTGAACCAGCTGATTTGGGGGGGGGTCCGATAATCGAAAGTTGGGTTAGAGGTAAAGGGAGAGAAATGCTTATCAAATGCCTTTGATAGATCTGTGAAGTGGGTAGGGACAATTCTTCCAGCATCACAGGCTCTGTTTACTGTATCCATGAAACATATGAGGGCAGTTGTTGTACTATGGCCTGGTCTAAAACCATGCTGTGCACGAGACAGGAGTTGATTATGAAGAAGATCATGGAACGGTTGAATATGTATGCATTTTTCCAAGATGTTGAAGATGGGAGTGTGAACAGTAATAGGCTGAAAGTTAGTGATATCAGTATTATTGTCACTTTTATGCAGAGGAAAAATAATCCTTTCTCCCAGATTTGGGTACATAGATGGATCTACTGAGAAGAATACTTATTGGGTAGGAGATAGCATCTGCTGCAAGTCTTAGATATACTGAGGGTATATTGTCTGAGGCATTAGAGCAAGGTTTGAGCTTCAGAAGTAGTCTCTTTATTATGGTGATGGGAATGGGATTTAGAGTGAAGGTAGGTGAAAATTGGGTATTAGGTGCGTGGGAGGAGTAAGTGGAGAGTTTCGATGGTGATGTATTATTTATGCTGAAGTTTGCTTTGGGAAATTAACAGTAATGTCAGTTTTAGAATTGATAAAGAAAGAGTTAAATCGAGTGGCTATTTCTTGAGATGATTTGTCAGGATGTGGGCATGGATTGCTCTTCTGTCTGGATTTAGCAGTGAAATAATATAGTTCCAGAATTTGGGTGGGTTTGTTTATGCTTAGATTGCAATTTTAAGTAGTATTATTTCCTATCTTTGTTGACAAGTCTTTTTACCTGGTCATGAAGTTGTCTACATTTGTGAAGGTCTGGGATGTTTTTGTTAGCTTACCATCCTTTCCATATTTTATCCTGGGTTTACATCAGATTTTTAGTAGGCTTGGTTAGCCATGGGGCATAGTATGTTTTGATTCTCTTTATGTGAACGGCTGCAAGACTATTTAGTGTATTCAGGAATGTTTTACCTTCAAAATGTTGAATGCTAAATGATTGAAAATGAATTGGTTGAATGCACTATATTGAATGATCAAAATGTTGAAATAAAATTAGTCTAAAATCACAATGTCGAAATTATCGAATTTGCCCATTTCTGCACTGTAGTGCAATATCGAAATTGGAATATTTAAATAGGGGTGTGTGGGTGGCACAACCCCCCCCACACACACACATGGGGGGTGCAGGGGGGCATAGACCCCCTGCAAAATAGTAGAGGTGATCTCATTGCTTTTTCAATTAAATGATTTTAGACATTTTCATCATTCAATGATTTGGGTTTAGATGTTATTTTTCAACCAAATGAACATTAGACATTATGGCATTCGACATTTTGAAGGTAAACTTTCAGGAATTTAGTATCAAAATAGTTAACTGTATCATTAAGTAGGAGTATTTTTAAGTTATGCCAGTTTATTCTTTATAGAAAATCAGTGAAAGTAAGTTGGTTAAATTTAATTAGATTTCTTATTTGTTTGTATTGGTGTTGGCTTTGACAGGGGGTGGAAATACAGTGGATAAAGATGGAGAGATGATCACTCAGGGTGTCTGGGCAAGTTGCAGCTTCAGATGTTTTGTTTGGTCAGTGACAAGAATCCAGTCTAAAATGGACCCACAGTTGTTATCCTTATTAGATCTACTAGGGAAATTCATGAGTTGTATGAAGTTAAATAGATTCATAATTGAAGGGAGGTTAGAAGTAAGGTTTAGCCAATTAATATTTAAGTCAGCTAGGATGACAGCTTCATTTTTGATATAAGTAGAAATCCAAGTTAGGATATCTTCTAATAAGGGTATTTTGTTTCCAGGGGGTAAGTAAAGAACTATGATGCACAGATCTTTGCAACTGTTTATTTTTAGAGGAGAAATGAGAATTTTGGCATTGGAAAATTGAGGAACAGGATTGTATAAGGAACTATATTGTAGGTGTTGGAAAAGATTAGTGCTACACCACCTCCTTTTCTATGAGGTCTGTCAGACATTATTTCTGAAAGACAGGGGAAGGAATTCAGAGTCTTTAATGTCAGGTTTTAACCAGGTCCCTGTGGTGGCAGTAATGTCTGGCTGGTTTTGAGATATCCAAGCATGAAAGTTAGGAATTTCGTTATGAATATTTTAGAGATTTAAGGTTACCATATGTAAGGATTTTGGGGAAGTTTTGCTGAATGGAGATGTGGAAGGGTTATTTGCACCTGGATTGAGATGTATGTCACCATATAAAGGTACAGAAGTAAACTTAAATGTGTGTGGTAGTGCCATTTGTTTTACAGAAGTTTTGGTTTAGTGTGCTTGATAAGAGATGGTAGTATTAGTTATAAGAGTAGAATGGATTTTGTTTATAATAGGGATAATTTTCACTTTGTATTGGAATAGGGGGTTATTTGATAGATTTTAGGAGATATGTTTGTGTAGCTGTTAAATTGGATAGATAAAGTATTGCTAATGGTACAAAAGTGATGTGGTAAGTAGGTAGGGTTTACAGCAGTGGTGTATATTAGTGAAAAGAAAAGTATGATGAAAAGCGAGAAGGTGAAAATATGCGTTCTCAATGAGCACATGATTACTGTTGGGAGGGTGTGAATTAGATAGTTAAGTAGTTTACTACCAGTAAGTAGATTCTGAGGATTATGTAGAATACAAAGAGATATCCTTACATTCACTGCTGCAGTATTCTTAACTATATGGGATTGCCTGCCATGAAAGCTCGACCTCCAGCCAGTCTTCCAAAGACGCCTGAATTTAAAAGGTATGTCTAACGTCACCATATGCTTCCTGCATAACATAGGGCATAAAGGTGACGTTCAGGCTTACCAAAAACAGAACTTGTATGCTGCCAGTCTGAACGTATCTTTTACACCGTCAGTCTGTTTACCTGCATCCATTTTCTACCAGTTGAATGAATTTTCATTCTCCAGGGACTTCCTATGCCTGTTTGCTGTTTTTGTAAGATAATTACCCCTTTGGGGATTTTGATTTTTCTTATTTTTTCTGTTTCTGGAGGTTAATGTCATCCAGGAAGGGTAGATGGCAATGAGGGAGACAGATTTCCCATAAACACCACTACAATAAGTGTATTTTTTCCTTAGGTGCTTCTGATGTCCATACATCTTTTCTATTTGCCAGACATCTGTTCCAAAAACCCTTCACAGTAGACTTTCTTACCTTTCCTAATATCTTGAGAACCAGCATCTCAGGCTACTTACTAAAGATACAATGAATGGAATCTGCCACCCCAAGGGTCAGACGTTAGGGAAGAAAAAGGTGAAAAAGGTATGAACAGAATCTTCCACTGTCCACCCTCTGTCATGTGCTGCTCCCGAGGTTGTTATGAACCTGGAGGCTCACCGGCTATGTTGTCAGAGTTCTCTACCATGACCATGTTTGAGGCTGGTGATGATCTGGCTGGCAGCACATCCAAAGAGCCTTTGCAAGCATCCATCTTGGATGTTCAGAGGGAAACATAGTTGATTTTTTCTGACGGGCCTAGGAGAGTTCCTCAGTTTTTAGTTGGTGAAGAAGTTCCTGCTATGGTTCTCAACTGTCATTCTAGATCTGAGCCTTCTCAGGATGTTCCTTTAAAAAAGAAACAAAAAAATTAAACATGATTCTTCTGCTTCTAGGGATCCACAAGTGAGTGGCTCAGGAGTTAATTTCCACCTTAATGTTCTTAATGCCTCCACATGGGATTTCAGTTCCTGTTCCTCCTCCTTGGTCCTCTACTCCTCTTAAAATGCCTAGACACCAGGATTATTTTGAGGATGAGTCCAATTCTGCTGATGAATCCCTAACTTATGCTACTCATAGGTTCATAGGATGATATTAAGAAGTACGAAGAGGAGGGGATAACACCAATGGTATTAAGCACTATACTAACAAGAATAAAAGGGAGGGAGCACTATAAAGATATTAAATTTTATTGAGAAAATATGTTTATAAAAGTAAACATTAGTTATAATAAAGGATTTCAACTCACAAGAAAAGAATTCACTATACTTGAGAGTATACAATGACCATGTTCGTATGATAGGGTGGCAAACAAGATCTGAGTTATGTTAGATCACTAGGGCATTGAGGGTAAGGGCTTGAGAGTTTTGGTGTTCCATGAACTGAAAGAAGTAGCCAAGTCAGATCCGCGGGTCAGATCTGAACCCAACAGCTGAGAGGAATGAAAGAAAATGGCAACATCAGAACAATTGGTCGGACTTTCTCAGATCTTTAGTTCTGTTTAGATAGAATCTTAATTGTCTGTGTACAGCTAACAAATGCAACAACTAGTCACCTTTGTTATAAAATCTGGAAAGAATCTAGAAGATTAATTATCGGATTTATACTGGATTCAAAAATCACTTTAGGTAAAACGTCTGTATAGAAACCCTATCCTTATGAAAAACTGCCACTCTTTTGGCAGATGTAATTGCAACTAAGAAAACAGTTTTCCAGGTCAAAAAATTTAGATCAGGTTTAGCCAAAGTTTCAAAGTTTCAAAGGGGGGGGGGTGAGTCAAGGCCTGAAATACAATGTTTAAATCCCAAGGAGAGGAAGGATCCTTTAAAGGAGGTATAAGTAAAAATGTTCCACTTAGAAAAGCTTTACAAAGCTTAGAATAAGCTAAAGTTGAATTATTAACTCCCAGATAAAATTTGGAAATGGCTACTAATTGTACTCTGATAGCTGAGGGACTAGCATTTTCAATGAAAATTGTTGGCAGAAAGTCAAGGACATTTGAAATTTGTGTTAAAAGGGGTCTAAGTTTTTGCTTAGGGCCTAAATAACAAATATTTTCCATATGCTCTTATAAATCTTTCTGGTGGAAGCTTTGTGGGAAGATGACAAAATGTGATAGAATGGGGGAAGAGAGCCTGGCCTCTCTAGTATTCAATGGAACTGGAGAAACCATGCAGTTAACTTGAGGCCAGTTAAATCTGGGTCAGTCATGCCTGTTGGATGAAACAGAAGGTCTTGAACTGGTTCCAGAATCCATGATGGATGTAGCAGATGAGGCCAGAGGAAAGGAAACCAAATCTGATAAGGCCACTAAGGGCAATGAGGATAACCATGCTCTTCAATCAAAATGCCTTCTGTAGAAATTTTGGGATAAGGGGAAACAGTGGATAGGCATAAAGAAGGACAGGGAGCCAAACGTGAAGATGAGTAGCTCTCAGTGACTGGGATCAGGACAAAGAACTTGCTGCATTTGTTTGAGGGGAGAGGCACATAGTTTGCAGTATGGTTGACCCCATTGCTGGAATATTCTCTCCACTAGACTGATATTGACACTCGTGAGGTAAGGTTTGTAACTGGTAAGCCCTATAGAACCCATCACTGCATTAACCTACATCAGCTAGACTGGCTTGAACTGCAAAATGCTCTGCTACTCTCTCAACTAACAACTGATCATAAAATCTTCTACCTACCTAACAACACACCTACACTAAACAATCTTATAACACCTTATAATAATCTTCATTCCCTATGCTCCTCTAATAAACTCCTAGCTTATATACCCAAATCTAACAACTTGACTGGTGACTCCTTGTTCTCCATCACCACAGGTAAGCAATGGAACATGCTGCCACCCAACCTAACCTCTATTTCCTCCTTTTCCCTCTTCAAACTTAATCTTAAAAATCACCTAAAACTTCAATGGTTATGCCCTTGCTGGAACCCTGACTAATACTCTACTATTAGCTTGTAACCTCACTTCTCACTCTTCCTTTACATTACTACTCTGCCAACAAATGTTATGTAAATGTTATCTTCCACAATTTTTTAATCCTGATGGTTTACTGTACAACGTTATGTTAATTCCTTCCTAATGTATGTGGCATTGCCTCTTATTGCTTTGTTTTTTCTATATTATTATTAAGTATGTGGAGCTTTTCTCCCCGGGCCTCTACTGAAAATGGAAATATCTCCAGCTAGACTAGCCCGGTCAACAAATGTAAAATAAAATAAATAAATTAGCATGGATGTACTTAACTTGTTTACAATCATGCTGGATTTCCCTGGGATGTTTATTGCTATCGGAAAGTGATTGGAAGAGATTGCTCATTGCCATACTGTCATAGCTTCTTCATGAAACAAAAAGGGTAAGATATGGTACTCCCATTTGTCGATGTACCAGACTACTGGCATATTGTTCACCTAGATTGCAATAGTCCCAATTGGGAGAGTATCTTGAAAGGCCTGCAATGCTAGCAGGACCCCTCATCTCCAGAACACTGATATGTATCTTGGCTCTTTGATAGACAATGTGCCTTGAACTGTTCTTCCCAGGAAATGCCCCCCCCCCCCACACCCAAGCTGAGAGTTGTCCATGGTCACTGTGGCCTTGGGATTAGGGAGAACCAAAATACAACTTTTGTGGAGTTGAATGGAGTGGACCCATCTGTGATGCCCCTGCACTGGGCCATTAATCAGGGAGCCTCAATCCTCACCAATGGCAACAGTGAGGGGTGTACAGTAAAGTACAATTTCCCTTAAGACCACACAGAGATCACAGTCAGTCTGGGGCTGTTTTTTCCATCTTTCTCCACATCCCCAATAAGACTCCCCACTGGCACAGATATAGGGTTGAGATCTCAGCTGAGTGACCAAGCCATAACTTCGGCACCCTCTCTGTCCAACCAGTGCTTCGTGTTCCTGCCCAACTAGCTGACCCACACATGCACACACACTTTGAGATTTGATTTATATATACACACACACACACACACACACACACACACACACACACACACACACACACACACACACCCTGGGAAAGGCTGGCACAGGTTTACTAGCTATGCTCCCTTCTGCTCAGACTATAAGGTAGTTATCACAGCCAGTTCTTTATCAGCTACTCTAAGGCTCTTACAAAGGGTAACCAATCCTACTGTGTAATGTTACTATTAATCCAAATGGTAAGTGTGACCAAGACTTGCAAGGCTGTTGGAGTGTCCTGTACAGTGTCACCAAATACATATGCCAGTACTCTAAGAGCTTAAATATGTCTCACAAATATCATCCACAAAGAAAGGTTTAAATGTATGATAAAAGAACAAGGCAATACTCAATCAACACAGTAAATAGAGAGTTCAGAATCATAGGAAATATTTTAAAACAACATTGCAGGACAGTCTCAAATAAATACAGAAAACATCTAAACTAATATATTCCTATCTATATCTAAAAGAAATTAATTTTCCCTAGTTACTTACTATTAGTAAGGCAAGTGAAGATGATGGTGATGATGGACGTTTCTAGATCCAAGACAAGATACAAAATGCTCAGTCTCTCTCTGAGAAAGTTCTTAAATTAATATCATATTAATGCTGGGTTAGCCTCGATGACATCACTCTTTGTCACCTGCTTTCAGTTCCCAGGCTAACAGAAACTAACATAATTTTGACATCTCTGTATGAGAAGCAGATATCTCTCAGAAGTTGGCAGAACTTGGAAATTGTAAAACAATAAAACGCTTTTACATTTAAAACCTAGTAAGTATTTCTGTTTCAAGAGAATAGAAAACCCCCTAGCTCTAGACATTGTGTCAGCTTCACTGAAACTAAGAGATAAAACTGTAAAACAATTTCAACTTATTTTCTTGAAGTTTTGCAAGTAAACTCTGTATGTTCCAGCTTCTACTAGTAAAACATAAATTTGCACAGGTATATAGTTTATATACATTAATGTTCTTTTCCAGTAGGGTACACTGCGGTCACATTTTAGCTCAGTACTTTACACACACTTTTGCACCATTAGTTTAATTTACACATAACAAATAATGTAGTTCTCTTACATTTATAAGACAAGCATATGAATCATATTAATATTCACAAATGACATATTATTATTTTACAACATTCCAGATAGCTGGACTGGCAGTGTCACAATCCCCCTCCAGAAACTCAAGCTAGTTTTTCAAGTGACCCTTGATAATGTTGCATGAGAGGGTTGAGCCTAGCTGGGAATACCTAACCCAGTCCCTGTCTTGACAGCTCATATGTGTTGGCATTGATAACCCCATTGCAGTGTTGCATTGTCATATCATATGTTTGCAAGCCTAGGCTCCACCTTAGTAATTTGACATTTTGCTGGCTAGCTAAATGTAGCCATATTAAGGGATTGTGGTCTGTAACTACAGTGACTTTTCTTCCATACAGATAAGGCTGAAGTTTCTGCAGTGCCCACACTATGGCTAGACATTCCTTTCCTACAGGTGCATAGCATTCCTCCATGGGTTGGAGCCTGCAAATGGGTGCTCTTCTCTGAGGAAATCTGGCTAAGTGCAGCCCCCACCCCATGGTTTGAGGCATCTACCTGCACAACAAATTATTTGCTGTAATCTGGATGGGCTAACACAGGGGATCCTCCCAAAGCTACTTTAAGTTTCTGGAATGACTGCTCACATATTGGGGTCCACACTACCTTATCTCATCTGTTTTTCCTTGTCAGGTCTGTGAAGGGAGCAGATATGGAACTATAACTAGAGTTGAACTTTCTGTAGTACCCTGCTGTCACTAAAAATGCCCTCACCTGTTTTCATAGGTTCATAGGTTCATAGCTGTGTATTAGGCCAATGGCCCTGTAGACTTTACAAGCCTAGCCCATATAAGTTCCCTGGCATCATGCTGCCATTTGTTCCTGGTGCCTCTATCAGGTAGAGCTACTGGAGAGATCCCTGGGGTGAAATTTCTATTTCCCATCCACTCATCAAGATTTCTCTTGAAAAGGGCCAGTGAGGTGCTCTGCTTGACTTGTATGGGAAGTCTATTCCAGAGCATGGGCAGTCTCTGGGTTATGAGCCTGTCCCTCAAGCATATTCTGTTGAATGTGGTAATGAGGTTGAGGTCTCATGAGCATGTGATGTGGAGGGAATCCTCAATCACAGGCAAAAGCAGCAAAGGAGCTTTCACCTTGTCTCCTGTCTTGCCTATCTTTTGGCACTTCTCACAGGTCCTGCAGTAAATCCCACACCAATAAAAGTTCTGCATAATGTGTCTCTTTGTACATTTTATGTCCATATGACCTGCAAAGGAAAAATCATGGACTATGGCTAGAAGTGCCATATGCTAGGCTATGGGCACTACCAGCTGCTGCATTCTTTCACCCTCTAGCCTTCCCTTAGAGTACCACTCTCTATACAGTAAACCTTTGTCCCAGTATAATGATTCTCCCTTCCACTGAGAATCAGGTGTCTCACCAGCTGCCTCCCTCAGGCCTGGTAATGTAGGTTCTGAGAGCTGGGCTTGTCTCAACTCTCCTTTTGTAACCCTTCCCAGCTCCCCATCCACAGGACTTCTGGTATCCTCTGATGGCAGTGTCTCACTGTCAGCCTGGGTACTACTACTCACCTCTGCCCTTGCATTCACTCTGTCCAAGGGAGCATCAGTATCCACAAGCAGCTGAGGCTCACCTTCAGTCTCACTGCTATGGGGTAGATCCCTCCATGAAGTAACCACCTCACCAGTCCTGGCTGCAAGTGTGTGGTCTCAACCAGGATACCAGATCCACATTCTTGTCTCCAAGCCTGACTGCATGTAACTGCATGCAAACAGGGTACTGCATTATCAAAATCATTCCCTATCAGGACATCTGCAGGAATATCATGCAACACACCTACCTACTTACTTCCTTTTCCACCCTCCCAGTCAAGGTGAACCCTAGCCAAAGGTATTTGGAATGGGTTCTTTCCTAAAGCTCTGACTGGAGTAGACTGCCCAAGCAAGTACTGCTCCTCTGTAACCATTTCAGGCTTTACAGTGGTTAGGTTAGAGGCTGTGTCTCTCTTAGCCATGGCCTCTTTCCCATTCATTAAGATAGGATATAACCTCTTGTGGTAGTTTGGTACCTTTGTTGTCTCAAGACAACCTAGTATTAGCATTTTGTCTTTTCTGATTAATGGCCCTTTCACCTTTTGTTCCCCACCTTGCATCCATGGACACATTTATGCTACATGGCCCCACTGGTTGCATTTAAAACATTTAACCCTTTGTCCTGGATGTGTACCTAGACTTGTGCCTTCCCCTGCTACTGGTGTTATCCGTTGGGGAAGTCTGGGCTGCCCACCATGGGTTCCCTTAGACCCACGAGCAGCACTGGATGTCCCTTTCCTGTGCAGTTATGCCCTGCTTGCTAGGTATAGGTTTCCCTTTTTCCCCAACTCATCAGCAGTATTGCATTGTCTGTCAGCTAACCAGATTCCCATGCCCTCAGGCAAAATGCTAAGTGCTTGTTCCCTCACCAAAAGTTCAGCCAGCCCTTCAGAAGAGGTGACCTGATAGCCACCCACTCACCTATGATAATAAGTGCTTAGTTCACTAATATATTCACACACACTTCATCTGCCTTGCGGTTATGCTCACAAAACTTTTTTTCTATAAAATTCAGATGTTAACTTAAATCATTCTAACAAACACATTTTGACTGCATTATAATTTAAGCAATCAGTATCAGACAGTTTAGAAATTGTAGTTAAAGCTTTACCCTGGAGTAAGGGGGTCAGGAACCATACCCAGAGCTTTTGCTCAACATTATACTGTTTACATACCTTCTCAAACATATGAATGAAACTATAAAAATTATCCCCCTTTGTAAATTGTGGAAGAAATTTACTGACCTTTGTTGCTTCTTGGGTTCAGTTACTCCCTTCTGCATTACCTCTGTGACTCTAGCGAAGAGTCAGCATCTCCTTTTTCATGTTGCCTCTGCATCTCCTTCTCCTGAGCTTCCAGGTGTCACAGTTTCTCATTTTCCTCAGCCTTTAGACATTGCATTTTCTCATTTTCCTCAGTCTCTTGATGTCTCAGTCTGTCTGCTGCTTCTGTTTCCAAATGCTTCATCTCCAGCTTAAGTCTTTTTAACTCCAGCTGGATTTTTAAGTCCTCTGTGAAAAGTTTGAACTGTCCATTCTCTGAGAATTATACATATCCAAGGCCAGTCTGTCAACTTGGTTGCTATGCTGTGATGCAGCTGTGACTAAAGCTGCAATAATTTCTGCCTTAGTCAGGCTGGCATGCACCAGTCCTTTAGTCTGGCACATCTCAGACAACTGGCTCTTTGTCAGCTTGCCATATTCCTCTGCTGACATTCTTGCCTGCTCTCCTGACTAACTAAGCTACCAAAATAAATAAATAAATAAATAAATAAAACAACTGTGATATGAAACTCTGAATGGTCACTGTGTGGTTGATTGAGAGTACAGACACTTTCAGTAACCACTGTACACAGGCACAGGAATTGAGTATCCACACCACTACAAGGCAATTCATATGTGATGTGGCTGTCTCACCACTGTCAACCAATTAATATGTGATGTGGATATCTGACTGATGCCACCAATTAATATGTGATACCCTGCACTGGCCCAGTAATCAAGGACCCTCAATCCTCACCACTGGCAAGAGCTAGGAGATGTACACACTGGGAGGATGACAAGTACACACGCATTAAACTGCAATTTCCTTTAAGCACACACAGAAATCACAGTCTGGCTGTGGTTGGTTTCTCCCTCTCACTCTCCAGATCCACAGGAAGACTCCCCAGTGGCAGAGCTACAGTTCTGATTTCTTAGCTGAGTGGCCAAGCTAATTACCTCCAGTACCCTCTCTGTCTAACCAGTGCTTCATGTCCCAGCCCAAGTAGCTATCACACACACACACATACACACACACACACACACACACACACACACACACACACACACACACACACACACACATGGGAAAGCCTGGCACAAGTTTACTAGCTATGTCTACTTTTTCCCAGACTATAAGGTAGCTCCAGCTGCCACCAGCCACCCTTATCAGCTACTTTAAGGCCTTTACAAAGGGTGTCCAATCCTACTGTGTAATGTTACTATTAATCCAAATGGCAGTTTTGAACATGCCCCAAGCAATTAGGATTGGCCTGTATAGTGTCATCAAATAGATATGCAAGTATCCTAAGAGCTTAAATATGTCGCACAAATATCAGGCACAAAGATAGGTTTAAATATATTTAATAATAAATAATAAAATAACAAGACAATACTCAGAAAGTGAACACAGTTATTTCTGAGTTCAAAATCACAGGAAATATTTTAAAACAACATTGCAGGAAAGTTTCAAATAAATACAGAAAACGTCTAAACAAATTTTTACTATATTCCTTTCTATATCTACGAGAGATAATATGCCCTAAATCTTACTTACAGAGCAAGTGCAGATGATGATGATGAGTAGATGTTATTGTTAGGTCCAAGACAAAATACAAAATGCACAGTCTCTCTCTGAGAGTGTTCTTAAATCAATATCACAATTTACTGTTGGGTTAGCCTGGATGACATCACGTTTTGTCACCTGACTTCAGTTCCCAGGCTAAACCAGAAACTAATAACATTTACCATCTCTGTGTTAAAAATACATATCGCTCATATGTTTTCCAGATCTTGGAAGTCATAAAACAATAAAACATTTCACATTTTAAACTTAGTAATTACTTTTCTTTCAAGACAATAGAAAAACTTCTAGCTCTAGGCATTGTGCCTGCTATTGAACTGAAACTGAGAGATAACATAGTTTGTTTATGGCCCAGCTACAAAGCAACTTAACCTCAACTATTCATAAGATTTGTAGGTTAATCTATGTTCCAGCAGGATATGCTGTGGTTACATTCTTGAAGCTCAGTACATAACATGCAGTTCTGTATAAATCATATCAATATTCACAAATAACATAGAATTATTTACAAATTTCCAGATAGCTGGGCTGGCAGCATGACACTTTGTATACTACAGAGAGGTCATCACTTAGCAGTCTGTGTTATACTGAGTATAGTGAAAGGGTTTTGAGTCAGTCCATGTAGGACATGTTGTTCACACCTTGTATCCTTTTAGTAAGGTATCTCAGTGGGTGGTCCAGTTTTTGCTGTATCTGTACAGATATGCACCAAAGGGGGCACTATATTCAATGACTGGTTCAATGGGGGCTGACAATGACATCCCTGGATCTAGACACAACCTCTTTGTCTCTAAGTTGTGCAATATAAAGTTCTTTCTTACAACAATGGGCACATGTTGGTCAAAAGTTAGATCATTGTCCATATAAGTTCACAAATTCTGAAGAAATTGGTCAGTTCTTAGGGGTGTATTGTCAATCTGGTAGTGCCCTGGGGAAGATGACTTCCCAAAGGATGCAATAATGCATTTTTAGCATTTAGTTTCAGTCCATGATTTTGTTACCTGTTATTTATTTGTAACAAACATTCCTGTAAGATGGCTAAGTCATTAAGGGATTCAAAGACTGCCCTTAGCGTTCAGTCATCTGCAAACTTAGTCAGCCAGAGCCCTATGGTATTGGCTTTTACTTCAGTAAAATGGATGCCAAGCAGGAGTCCCAGCACAGAACTCTAAGGGGCATCACTTGGAACTGGTCTCCTTGTGGAGGTAACTTCCACTATTTTGATTATCTCTGTTCTGTCTGTGAGTCAGTTGGCAATCCAGCAGGTAACATAGGGATTTATTCCCAGTTTATTTAACACTTCTACTATGCCTGAGTGGGGAATTGTGTCAAAAGCTTTGGCCAGATCAAGGTATGAGGTGTGTACTGTTTTGCTTTCATCCATTACTGTGTTGACATTTTGAAAAAAAAAATCCACCAGGTTAAGTAAACATGTCTTGCCCTTGACAAATTCAAACATAGATGGGTCGAGTGTTTGGAAGTTCCCTATGTTCTGATTAATTAATTCCATGATAAATTTTTTTCGTGGCTTTGCATATCAGGCTGGTTAGACATATGGGTCTGTGGAAAGTAGGAAAGTCCTCCCTTATGCAAGGGAATGACTGTAGCTGTACTCCATTCACTTGGTACAAAGCCTGTATGGCAGCTGAGTAACAGTGTTATTAGGATGTGGCTATATGGTACTTCATGCTATTTAAATGCATCTAGGGATATTGCCAGAACTCATCAGTGCAGTATTTGTATCTTTTGAGAGAACTTTTAGAACTTGGTCTTGAGGGACAGCTGGGGGCAAATCAGTTTCAGGTAAGTCTTAAGGGACAGACAGAGGGGAGAGAAGGGTAAAGTAAGAGCTACATTTTTCAACCAGCAGTTTAGATATATCTTCGGCCTCAGTGAGGTTCACAATCATCTCACTGCATTGCTGCTTTGTACTTTTAAGATTACGATCATAACTAAAAAAATGCCTTGTGACTGTCTTTGGCATAGGCAGCTATTTTAACTTCAAACTGGCTTTGGTGGATTTTTACACTCCTGAAGTGTATGTTTATTTCAGTAACCACAGCTCTAACATTCTGGGAATTACTCTTTTTATGTTTGGTCAAAATTCTTCTACTTGTATTGTAAAGCTTGTTGGTATGATGGTTTAATCATGTGAGTTTGCTTCTTGTGTTTACCCTGCACTTGTTCCTACAGGGTACTGCTGCATCTATACAGCTAATTTACATGTGGTATAGTGTGGTGGTTTATATTTCTGCATATTCAGTGGAGTTAATTGGGTTTGGTGAGGAATTTGAAGCTTGTGAATGCATCACTTAAGAGTTGGTACTTTGTCTTAAAGAAATTTCTAAAGGTAGCTTGGGTTGAAGGAAACTCTAGTTTCAGTTTTATTTTGAAAGAGACTGCTTTAGGGTCAGACCTAACAAGTGATGAAGATACACAAGGGATAGTACAAGATCTAAAATGTGTGTAGTCTGACTAATTGTTCTAGGGCATTCGTATTGACAAAGTCCAGGAAACTTTGTGCTAGTGCACTAGTGATGGTATAGGTTTCCCTGTCTATAGGTGAATAGTATAAGTTGCTGATCTTACAATGAGAATTTAGGTTTTCGGACTGAGTGCTTTCTAGGCCATTTGTTATATGAATGTGGAGAAGGCCATAAAGCACATTTTCATAACATACAGTGTTAAGCAAAGATAACATTTCAGAAGCCTGTATGCAACAAAGTATATGGAGAGGCATTTTGCCCTGTCAGTGTTGTTTAAATGTCTTACATTAGAGATTAATTGTTAGGAAACTTTAGGGCTTTTCAAGCTGTACAAGGTGCCTAAGCAGGTATATTCTAAAGAGGCATTGTATTTAATGACGGATCTAATAAGGGAGGAGTACAAAGGGACAAGGGAATCTTTTCAGTAAGATGATATGCCAGATAACCTATCTATAGCAGAAGTACTTCCTAACTATAACTGAAACTTGGTGGTGAAAACAGAGCTCAGTGTCTATGTAGGAATCATGACTATACTAAAATAGTGTTACTGGGGTTGCCAGCGATGTGGTAACAGGAGGATGCAAGGGCTTTAAAAATATTAACTATGCTGCACTCCTTGGCATTAGGTAGGCCCTGGCTGCCACATCAAGCATTGCACTGATACAGGTCCCACTGCAGAATGTGGGTAACATGAGGATAAAGGGCAAATGCACCCATCTTGCAGTTATCTGCAACCTTGTTTAGCCAAAGACCTTGTATGCCCAGTTTCACTTCTGATAACTAAATGCCAAATAAGACTATACCTTAAGCTAAGCGCTGTTACACACTGCTAGTGACATTTCTACAGCTAAAAGAGATACCTTCACCATAACAATCTAAATTACATTGGTAAACCAATTTGCTCACTACCAGATAATATAAGAATTAACAGTTAGACTGGAAATATTGCCTTTAATGTCCAAATGCGGGAGAGTTGTCAAAGACCTTGTTAAGGTCTTGTCAAAAAAAAAAACAACTAAGCTGAGTAGACTGGACCTGCCTTTAACAAAGGAAAACTGATTAAGCTCAAGTGTTTGGAGGTTGCTTATGTCACTTTAAATGAGTTCAGCAATAATACATGAATTTACAGATAATGCTAGTGAGGCTAATATGCTTAGAGCTACAAGGATCAATCTTTTGCCCCCCTTGTGAGGAGGTACCTGAGTACACAAAGACGATGATGTAAATGGTTGACTACGTTGTGCTAACGAAGATTTTCCCCTAAAGTTAAGCACCAGTCTTAGCTATATGTGGCAAATTGCCCTTTAATTGTGAAATGTTAAGCTGAAAAATGCCTGCCATACTATAGCATCAAATGTTCAAAGAGGGGTAAGGGTGTTTAAATCATGTAAATACATTTTCCCAAACTTGCCAAAGCCTCAATCCTTAATGGCATGCATCTGTCTAAGGTTGGATGGTTTTCTTTAAGTCTGACTGACCTGAGATGTATCTCAGTAGCTGTACAATATGTAAAAAGACTTGCTAATCTGTAGGACTGTATTACAGAATGGCATGTTACTTCAGACTTCAATTACTTGGCTACCGTTCATATATAATCCACATTTTATACATGCTGTATCAATAAGCAGACTTACAATGTACCATGTATATTTCATACATTCTATATCAGTAAAGACTAAATACTAAGATTTAAATTTTTTTTTCAGTTTTTAAGAGCACTCATAAAATTAAAAAGTTCTTTAAGTGGACATTTTTGTAATTCAGACTGTCTGATGTTTTATATTTAGTATCAGCATCCTTGTGACTTAAAAAAAATTCAGTTAACACCCTAGTGGATTAAAATACTGCTATCATCTCTCTGTGGAACAACAAATCCCAACAAACTGAAGGCTGCTATTGTGCTATATCTTTTTTGAACATTTTGTGTTCTAATATTGGCTGACAACCTTTTTATACACAGCAGAATGAAAACTGTTCAAGTAGCATTGAAGGTGGTCGTACAGACAAAACATGAAATTGATATCTGTGTGCAACAGACAGCAACATTCAGTACGTGTCTCTACTTTACAAAACAGAACTGTAGAATTCTAAGCATGTCACCATGAAGCAGTACTTTAGAGATGTTATCTTTTCCTGCACGCTGTGCCTCCTTTGCTGATAAGAGTCTTCCTTTACAAAAGCTCTTTGCTTTCAAACATGAATGAACAAGACAACTGCTTGCTATCAGTATATCAGACTCTGTTCTCCAAGCATGCTGCTTCAATGTTTCCATCATACTTTGCTGAAAACATAAGCTTTCAAGGAAGTGAATAAAGAAGTTAGTGCTTCTCTAATAATTTCTTCTCTCATCTAATGTCAGCATCATGGCTACTCAAGAGGAACTGCAAACATATATTACTTTACCGATTTTCAAATGCCTTACTTTTCTAGCCACGTGGATCATTCTTCCCAGCCTCTTAATGAAATACAGTCTTAAGCTGCAACAGACGCATTTACACTCAGTGGTACTTAAGAGGAAACAGCCAAAGCTGACTAATGTTTTCAGATAATCAGCAATGGCGCACTCCTCTGATGTCATCCTTAGGGTAATATGCTTAAACAAGAGTTATTTTCATTAAAAATTGTTAACATTGTAAAGAAATACTGTTCACTATGACTGCTACCTAATATACAGGAAATGCCAATGGAAATACAGAAGGATTTCATGTTTCCTAAGCGTATGAACAGTGGTTAAAAACAATCTGCATTCCAATGAAAGCATGGAGTAAGAATGTCAGGAGTGCAAAACAATCTGATGTATTCAGAGTGGGCATGTGCATTCATAACTCAGTTTTGCACTCTGTCTGGCTTACATATAATTTACATTAAAAAGCACGTTGTTCTGTAGCTGTATTAGTGTTTGCATACAATATCTAGGCAAGCACACGGGTCCATTCTGCTGAATATAGCTTCATTAATTGTTCATATTCTGGGGAAAAGGGTCTTCCCTGAAACAGTACTGAAAATAGGAAAGCCCAGTTGGACTTGCCAGTTAAAATGTATGACATAAATACAAAACAAACAGGTTCAAGTATGTACATTTAGGCTCTGAACATAGGAAATAATCACTCTGCTGATGCTATATAATGTTATGCACAGCAATTGCATATAAAATGGTTATAAGATTATTTATTTATTTATGTGTGCAGTGTCTTTCCTGCCCAGGTAAGTGCAGCTGTGTGTATCCCATTTTCAGCGGAGGCCTGGGAAGAAAAGTTGCATTACATAATATTTTGCAACAATCAGAATACTTTTTAAGGACAACATGATTTTCAGCATAATTATACAGAGTAAATAATATTTACATAATACAGGGTTGACAGAATGTATTGTATACAGACTGATAAAGGACAGGTTCATACAGTACAATTTATTTGGAATATTCTTACCTGTAACAGATTTTATACACGCAATTAGGATGTATACATTAAGATAAGACACTGAGGATGATACTACCGATTTAAGTGACAGAGAGAAACATATGTTTGAGTACTAAGCTTGAGAGTTAGTGAAAGGGTTGTAGAACTTTAGTACCGATAGTAAGGCTGGAGAAATTGTCGAAAACTGGTTGAGAGAAAGCGTATATATGAAGTGAAGAATTTAAACTACTGATCTAAGAGACAAATATAAGCATTACTGTTAAATTAGGTTACAAAAAGAGACAGAGACATTTGGGAGGTGACACTCAGTTCTTGAAGTGAGACAAATGTCAGAGAATTTGTAAAAAAAAGGTGATGCTATCTTTGCCAAGGACGTGGAAGGATTTGAGAAGATTATGGAAGCATGTGAGGTCATGGGAGAATCTCTCAACCTGGAAATGACAGAGTCCACACCTACCTAAATCCTGGAAGGACTCAAAGGATTTTCCTTAGCACCACTGAGCTGAAGGCTGCTCTTCCCCCAGAGACCAGATCCAATTTGTAATGAGCAAAACGTATGAGGGTTAACCCAAGTTGTAGCTGCACAAATATCATTCAAGTAAGTTCTGGATATAAACACAGAAGGTGCAATAAACATGGTAGAATGAGCTTTTAGTGGTTTTGGTAAAGAAAAAAAAGATTTTTGTAAACAAAGGAAATACAGTTACCCATTTGGCTAAAGTTTAATAACAGTAATTGGTTTTCCCAATTTTGAATCTGAAAAGGAGACAAATAATTGTTCTGATTTCCTGAAATTTTTTTATCCTGTGTGGCTAAAACTGTAACTGTCTGTGAACATCCAACAGGTGCAACATATGCTCTCCTTTGTTTGAGAAAATTAAAAAGAAGACTTGAAGGCTGATAGTTTGATAGCTATTGGATTCTGACACCACCTTAGGAAGAAAGGATGGATTGGTTCGTAAGGATACCCTATCCTTATTAAAACTCAACTAAGGAGGCTTAGAAGATAGGGCTTGAAGTTTTGAGACTCTTCAATCAGAGATAATGGCCACTAAAAAGATTGTCTTCCAGGTTAAACATGTTAGTTCACACTTAGCTGATGGTTCAAAAGGGGATTGTGTCAATGACTGTAAATAAATATTTAAATCCCAAGTGGGATTCGTATCTTTACAAGGGGTATAAGAAGAAAGATTACCCTTATAAAGGCCTTACAAAGTCTGAAAGAGGCTAAAGATGAATTATTCATTCCTATGTGAAAATTAGAAATGGCAGGTAGCTGTACTTTAATAATTGAACAGCTAGCAACTTCATTAAAAACTGTAGTTAAAAACTCAAGAACTTTAGGTACTGATACGGAAAAAGCATCAATGTCTTTTTGCTACATCCAGAATGCAAATCTTTTCCATTTACTTCTGCAAATTTTCCTAGTAGAATCTTTATGGGAAGACAAAAATATGTGGTGGACAGAGGTGGAGAACCCTGACTATCTAGCTATCAACAGAAGTGGAGAAACCATGCGATCAGCATTTGGCCTAGAATGTGTAGATGTATCAAGCCTGATGGGTGAGACAGAAAGTCTAGAATTTGATCCATAAGTCATAGCAGGCAAAGTAGATGAGACCAAAGAAAACAAAACCAAATCTGATGAGGCCAATTAGAGGTAATGAGGCTATCTGTGCTCTTCAATCAAGATGCCTTCTGAAGAAATTTGGGGATTAGAGGACCAGGGTGCCAATTGTGGAGAGGATTGTCCCCCAGTAATTCCCCCAGTGAGGGTAATTGGGGCAAAGAACCTGCTGCACTTGCTGTTGAGGGGAGATGCAAAGAGGTAGCAGCAAGGTTGGCCCTAGCAACAGAAAATATTTTCTGCAACTTTCACATTTAGAGACCATTTTTGTGACCTGCTTAACTTGTCTGCTATCACATTGGATTTTCCTAGAATGTGCATTGCTATCAGAAACCAAATGGATGAGATCACACATTGCAAGACTCTCATAGCTTCTCAACACAGGGGAAAAGATCTGTCTCATCTTTGTTTGTTGATGTACCAGACCACTGACATACTGTCCGTCTGAATAGCAATATTTCTGGAGGGGAGAAAGTCTGCAATGCTAGAAGGTCAGATCTCATCCCCAGGAGATTTATATGTGTGTTGCCCTCTTCAGGGGTCCATGTGCCTTGGACTGTCTTTCCCAAGGGATGCCCCCCACCCTGTCTGGGAAGTGTCTGTGGTAACTATGGCCTTGGGCTGAGAGAGAATTAGAGTATATCCAGCATAGGAGATAATTCTTGCAGAACTGAGTTATTTTGATTTGGGTGCATAAAGGTTGGTGAATAATGGACCACTGAGTTGCTAGGGTCCACTTAAGAATTCTCATGTTATACCTTCCTAGTGGAACCAAAATCATCCCAGCAGAAATGAAACCCAATGCTTGAAGGATCAGTTGAGCTAAAAGTGAAGGACTTTGAATGATTTTTTTTTTTTACCTGGAATTGAATGGTTTGAACCTTTGATAGAGGGAGAGAGGCTGTCATAGATACCATATTGAACAAGGCTCCAATGAAGTTCCAATATTTGAGTTGGTTCAAGTTGAGATTTCTTGTAATTGATGGTAATTCCCAGATGAGAACATGGCTGGAGTTTATAATCTCATGCTTTGCTCAGATGATGCCTGGCTGGAACAGTCATGAGCCAGTCCACCAAATATGGAAACATCAGGAATCCCTGTACCCTCAAATGAGTTGCAATTACTGCCATACATTTGGTGAACACCATGGGGGCTGTGGTGAGACCAAAGGGCAGAGCTCTGAATTGGTAATGACTAGCTCCCAAACGGAAGTGTAGGTATCTCCTGAAGCATCTGTTCATTTTGATATGATAGTATGCATCTTGAAAAGTTACCGAGCACATCCAATCATCCATGTGCATAAAGGGCAGAATGGACTGAACTGTGACCATCCAGAACTTGGTATACTGGGCTGACTTGTTCAGAATGCTGAGATCCAAAACTGGTCAAGTCCACTGTTTTCTTTGGCCCTAAAAAGAATCTTGAGTAAGTTCAGGAATCTCTCGTCTGGGGGGACCTGTTGGATGACTCTTTCTCTAGCAGCTTGTTTATTTCAAATGCTGCTGCTTCCCTCTGATTCAGTGATACATCAGGGATTTTGTTTACTGTCAAATGGAGTAGTAGGGAAAAGTGCATTATAAAACTTCTGGAAATAATTTTCTGCACCTAGCCAAGCTCTCTTGTGCAGTGATAAATGACCCCTGACTGCCTGCAGAGTTGGACAGTCAGACCTCCTTTCAGGAGTACTGGTAGGATCTGTCATAGAATGTATCTCTACATCCCTGGTTCTATGGACCACCGCTGCTGCATGGGTGGCGTCTTCCATTAGAATTCATCCATTAGCCCCTGGGAGAACTATCTCCAAGTGGATCTTGCAAAGGACCCTGGGACTTTCTAAACCATATTTTTGACCATTTCACTGATTCATAGAAAAGGTCCATTCAGGGGTCTAAAAACATACACCCACAGCAGAGAGGGTTTTTCATGTTTAATCATAGCCTCACCTCAGGCTTCATGCTGTACCTTTGGCACCATTTGTTAGTCACAGATAGAACTTCATGAAGAATGCTTGTGTCTGCAGGGGAATTGATGATAACCCCCCAGCTTGCAATCATTTGCAGACTTAGTCAGCCATAAACCTTCAGCATTTGCTTCCATTTCATAGAAAAAAAGGAGGGGCCCAGTACTTAGTCCTGAGGGACTCCGCTAGTGACTGGCCTCTTGATGGAGGTGGCCCACCTATTTTGACTTCCTGGGTTATACAAGTGATCCAGTTGGCTATCTAGTGGATGACAAGGTTAATGCCTAAATTAGTGAGCTTGTCTATAATGCCTAAGTGGGATATTGTATCAAAAGCCTTGACCAGATCGAGGTAAGCTGTGTAAACAGTCTTACCTTCATTTAGTGCTTTGATGATCCTCTCAAAAAAGTTCAGATTTAATAAGCATGACCATCTTTTAACAAAGTTAAACTGTGATGGGTCCAGCATTTGCAGGTTACCTATGCCCTTATTTATCATATCCATGATGATTCTTTCCATGACCTTACATATGAGGCTGGTAAGACTTATAAGCCTGTAGTTACCTGGAACAGTGGTTTGACCTCCTATGTGTAGGGAAATGACTGTAGCCATCTTCCATTCCTTGGGTGCAAAAGCTGACTGAAGGCTCCACTTGAAAAGTGATTCAAGTGGACCATAGAGGTGATGTTTCATGCTATTTATTACATCCTGGGATGTTATTGGGACCCATCAATGCACTGTTTCTGACATTGGAAAGTGCCTTAATGACCTGTTCACTAGTAATGTTTGGGGGGGGGATTATGTTATGTGGTATTTCTTTTGGACTATTGGGGGGATTGGGGGGAGAAATTAGAGCTGAACTTGTCAGCCAAAACTTTGGCACTGGCCTCTGGTTCAGTGTGGGTGATGCCATTACAATAATTTCTGCTCATGGTTCTGTATTTCTTATGAGATTATGAACATAGCTGTAGAAAGCTTTGTGGCTGTCCTTTGCCTGAGAAGGTATTTTTCTTCAAATTTAGCCTTTGAAATATTAATTAACCCTCTTAGCTGCCTGTTTAGATTGATCATGGGGATTTTCATATATATGTCTTTTTTCCTCCTACACTTGGCCAAGGTTTTTTTCTTTTGCTGTATGACCAATTAATATTGTGGTTCCACCTGTTGTGTCTTTTGAGTCTGTCTTATTCTTAATATGAGTGGGCACAGCTTGCTCTATACAGCTAGCAATATGGCTGTACAGAAATTTTGTAAATAGCTCAGTGTATTGTATGGTGTTTATTGGTTTAGTATTAAAATGTCGAACGGCACTACATCGACTGTACTATAGTCGAACACGGAAGTTCGAAAATAGTAATGTCGATGTCAAAAAAACAATCTAGGAATGGTTTTAACATGGGTCGAGGTAGGTGTTCAGTATTATTCAGAACTACAAACATCTCCCCTACTTCGACCCATGTTAAAACACAGTCCTAGATTGTTTTTTTGTCGTCGACATTACTATTTCCGAACTTCCGTATTCAACTATAGTACAGTCGATGTAGTGCCGTTCGACATTTCAATAGTAAACCGTGTTTATTGGGTTTGGGGGTGCTTGGAATTTAGCCAAGGTGTTGCATACTAGAGAGGGTTTAGCCTTGGAATAGTTCTTAATGGTTTTTGGTTTCACTGGATCCCTGGATTTAATTTTTATTTCAAGTAATTCTGCCTTATGTTCAGATCTGACAAGTGAAGATATTACATCAGGTGAGGAAGATTGGCCTTGCATGTTCGTGAATACCAGGTTAGGGATGTTTCTATCCCTGGTAGAAGAATGGACCAACTGTTCTAGGATGTTGTATTAACAAAGTTTAGGAATCACTGGGCTTGTGCATTAGAAGTGGTGTAGGGTTCCCACTCTGTAGAGGGGTAGCTCAGATCCCCCTTGAATATCATTTTGGGTTGAACAGTGAGAGACTCTTGTGCATTGAGATAGGTAGTATGGGTTTCCTGGGACATGGAAGAGGACCTATATGCTGCAAGGATATGGTATGACATCATGTTTATGGTGTGTTGCACATGTATGAGTTCCAGTGGGTGATACACTTTAACTAGTCTGGATGTGAGATGAGTCTTAATATAGACTGACACTCTTCCACCTTTAGTTCCCTACTGTGTAGTAGCTGGTGTGAAAGGCATCATAAGCTTGCATTGCTGGGGTACCCTCAGTGACTTTAAATGATGTCTTCTAGTACCTTTTGGGAAGTCAGCCACCCCAGGTAAGTACGTCATCAATAAAACACCCCTAAAAGTACATTCACTAGTCTGGGATCTGAGAACTTATGTAGATAGTAACCTAGCCCTTGAGCAACATGTGTCCAAGGTAGTAAGAAAATCCTTCTATGCTGCTCAACTTATAAGTAAGGGCATGGCATATAGGCCTAGACAGATCATCATAACACTGTATTTAGTCCTCATCAGACCCATCATAGAGTATAATGCCCCTTTCAGTAAGTACCTGACCAAACACAGGCAGCAACTAGAATGTATACAAAGGTTCCTTACAAAACGGATGCAGGGAGTAAACACAATGTCCTCAGCTGATCACCTCAAAGCCCTGCCTCTTTACTCAGTATTATACAGACTTCTAAGAGATGGTCTTTGCCTGGCACACAAGGCATCCCTGGACCCTGTTTTGATGAACATTTTGCATATCCACAAAACAAACAGCATCAGAACTACTAAACCTAAATTTTACTTGTGACATAAATAGGACATGTTGGAAAGACAGATGCATTTCTCAGAGAATCCCCATGGCCTAGAACAGGCTCCCCATACATGTGAAACACAGGTCTTCTCTATAAGGATTTGAGAGCAACTTGGGCCAATGAATGGGAACCAGTTATGCAATGTATAGGGAATATTTTTTTCTTTCTATTTATAGCCAGTGAAGAAACAGGATTTAAAACATTAGAAGCAGAAAGTATTCCTTATTCAAACCACAGCAAGTCTTCCCTGTCTATAGTTAAAGAGACATTCTAAACATTTTGCTTTCTTTTCCTGGGAGATTCCCTGGAAAAAGACCAACCCATGTCAGGGGTAGCAGTCCTGGAATTAGATCCATTAGCCTGGCAATACAATAAGACTTCATCCTCTCCTCCCTCCAAAAACAATAAGAGTGGTTCTCCCTTGCCCACTGAGGACAAACTTACAGCCACAGAGGACATCTAACTTTTGGTCCTTACTGGTTTCCCAAAGAGCTACACTAGATGGACTGAGAAACAACGATGAGTGATCTAAGCAATAAGGTCTTGGCACAGCAGAGTCACCTATCTGCAGCTGAGACAGTGAGGAAGCCAGACTAACACCCAATGACTTCCAGGAAATGTTCTTCTTACTGGAGAGAAGGAAAAACTGAAGAAACTAACAGCTGTTCTATATTTAACCTGAGGAGGAAGCCTGAAAAGCAGGTAGCAGAGCCTGAGTGAGCTAGTAACCCTCCTGACAAAAAACTTAAGTCTTTGATGTAAAATTTTTTGAGACAGTCTACAAATGTATAATATAATGTCCTTTACATATATATTCTACATAGAAGCATGAAAACATAAAGAAAAACAGATGTTACACATATCTTTATATAATCATTTCACAAGTAAAAGTCCCTTTACCTGACATAACAGCCCATAACAGTAGCATTTCCTAGCATATGATATATAACTTCACAGAAAAAAAGCACAATTTTTACTCTGAAAAATGACCTAGTAGAAAGTTTTCTCCTGGAAAATACTTATTTGTCCCATTTTGAAGGATTATTGGATTACCATCAATTTCATGAATCATAAAGAGGAGTGTACTTTGGTGGCAAGAAAGCTCTAAAGTTTTGGCATCCTAACCACTGCTTTTTTGTGCATCTGTCCTTGAGGCCTACAGTGGTTAAGGTGCATCAGAATGTGCCCTAAAGCTTTGAAAGCTGTCCGTGGTCTTATCCTAAGCAACAAATTCACAGAACTGAGAAGCCATAAATAAATCCACAGAACAAGACCTGAGGTAAATCAAGAAGTAATCCACAGAACAAGACCTGAGGTAAACCAAGAAGTAATTCCACAGAACAAGACCAGAGGTAAACCAAGAAGTAATTCCACAGATCAAGACCTGAGGTAAACCAAGAAGTAATCCTAAGCAAGCTAGAACCTATACAGCTTACACTACTGCAACTGTGATCTACATGTTGAATATCTGATCTTAACTCTTTGCAGTACATGGAGCTTTGTCTGCTCCTGACAGTATCAGTAGAGAGAGATAATGTAGGAGCATAAAGTGTTTTATAGTTCTTAAAACTGCAACACACTTTGTGCTGCCTCACAAGTTTTGAAGCACAAAGAGAGTTAACATTTCCAATCAGATACAAAACAGAGAATACCAAAAGAAAAGAAAAAAAGAAACCATAGAAGCATAAAATGTGCTACAGCTTTAAAAGCTGTAACATTATTAGTGCTTCATCACACTGCATGACCAGGAGTAAAGAGCATATAATTCTGAAACAGCTTTAAAAGCTGTAAGAGACTTTATGCTGATACTCATAAAGAAGTATGGCATCCTGAAGTCTATCACAGCTTTTAAAGCAGATTCGGCTTCCTGGCAGTGTTTTGGCTGGCCACTATGTATGCTAACATAGTACTAGAGCTTCACGGTACAAAGATGTGCATAAAAATCTTTGTTAAGCACCTTTCTTAGTTTAGAAAGTCTCTTAAGAAGTTTTTCTTCTTCCAGAACTCATCAATTGTGGTACTACATATACTATATTTGTTATTTAATTGACGTCTACATTACTGTATTGCCACAAAGTATTGTTAATTGTAAGGGCCAGTATTATTGCTGTCATTGATAAGATAATGACCAAATCATTTTCATTACCAGGCAATGCCTTGCAGAAATATCCTAGACAAGAAAAGGTAAATAAATGTATGTGCGTGTATATATATATATAGTGCAATGGTGCAGCGGTTAGAGTTGTGACCTCACAGCAAGGGTTTTTTTCGGTTCTTCTCGGCTGGGGTGCCTTCTGTGTAGAGTCTGCATGTACTCCCTGCATTTGTGTGGTTTCCTTGGGGCACTCCAGTTTCCTCCCACATTGCAAAGACATGCATAGGGAACATTTCTTCCTGGGCTTCCGCTGAAAATTGGCTCATTCCAAATCAGACTTTCCCAGTAAGCAAATGTTAAATAAATATATACATGAACATTTATTTAAAAAAATGCACTGGTGATTTTTCTTAAAGCATCCAGTCTCTGCAACCAGAAATCAAATGTCTATTCTAGCAAAGGATGGAGGAGCTGGCATAATAGCTAAAGTCTTTACCTCATACACACAAGGTGCAGTGTTTAATTCTGACATTGGGTTACTGACTAGGGTCAAAATAGCCCTTCAGGACAGCTAGCTGACCATGAACCTATGAACTTTCTTCATAATTTCTGTACGCAGAATAAGGGTAAATAGGCAATGTGTAATTTCCATGGCTGAGAATGCACTTGCTTAATTTAGTTTTCTCATCGATAATCTGTTCCTAAGTTGCATGGCAAAAGTCAGATGTTCTCTCAACCATCTTACTGTAGACATGATACACAACAGTTTGGCCTAAATTGGATAGTGTTAATGTAATTACAACATGACAAAATCAATCCCTCATTTTGAAAATGCCCATCATTTCCATAGTACACAGATTCCCTTATCTGTTCTTTCTGCTGACTCATATGTTCCATATCCTCAGGTAGAGACTTTTCTGATTAACCTGGTGAAGAATAGTACACCTCATGCTTTCTTACCCAGACCTCTCCGAGTTGTAGCACGTAGAACTACTGGTGAGCTCCTGATGCTTTGTTTTAGAGCAAGCTGCAAGGTAACTGCTTATGAAGTGTAGGTGAACGTTATATTTCAGGACAATGTACAAATGTGTAGTTTTCTCTGTCCTAATGCTACAGACCATCTAACTAATTATCAGCATATTGTCCAATTTTTTTTTTAGGATACAATAAAACATGACTTCTGTGTTTGAAATAAAATGTATAGTAAGCTAATGCAGGAATCAGAACTCAGTAAGGAAATGTAGTCTGTGTGTGACATGGCATTTTTGTTTGAGTAAGGTAATCCCTTAAACACTACCAATAATTCTGCTGAAGAAAGAATAGGTATACGAGGCTCATTTGTTTCCTGTTCAAGTGAACTTGTAACTAAGCAATGATTTCAGTTTATGCTGCAGCACTTGACAACTTTTAAAATGCATTATTAATTTCATGTAGTCTTTGAAAAAACAATAAAAACAAACAGGTAAGTTGTGAAAGATTTATGAGTCTTTAGATGCAGAGAGCAGGGGAAAAAGCTGAGTGTACTTATTTGTGCAATGAGAGATTAATATCTCCTCTAGTCTTCTTTATCATTTGCTGGTTTTGATCTTTATGCTGATTCCTTTGCATACTTTAGGCTTTAATAAAAGAGGCATTTCAAAATGTGGTCTCATCTAGATGTCCCATAGCATCCATTTCTCACTAAAAGATATTAGAGATTTAAAAAAATTAACAGACTGTGTATCACTCCAAACAGACATTTCCCTTTGCTTTTACTGGCCAAGAGAGCAATAAAATGATAATGCATGACTGTTATAGTTTTGTCACTTTGATGAATTTTTTAATAACCACAAAGTTTAAAGTGAAGTAATCTTTCTTTCAGATCAATTTGCAGTTTTCTCTTAGGTATTCAAGGAATGGCAGTAGCTGAGTGGGGAGAAAGAGTTTGATCATTTACATGATGGCAACAGTACAGCTTTTCTAATAATGACAGATGCTGGATGACACTTCAACATTTCCTGCATTGTTCAGTATGTCACATAATAAAGTATAAAAGGCACTCAACACGTAGGTCAGTCTAATTCTATATAAGAGTTGTTAATGTATCTCTATAAGTGCTTAAGATGCATTGACAAACAACTGCATATTTATTACTCTCCTTTTAGAAGGTGATACTATGATTTCCTACAGACATTATCATTAAAAATGTATATACATTATATAATTGAAAAAAGTACATTAAAACAGATATCCATGAAAATATATTACAAGCAGTATGGTTTGAAACATACAGACACAAATACACTGACTTCCCATCACAGTGGCTGGGGCATAGTCAATTTCTATATCCAGTTAGTTTATTGGTAGTTACTAAGCATGCCTTCTACCTTCCAGGAGAACATTAAGAAGGCTAACAAAAATTTCCAATTGCCCTAAAGCTCTGTCAATTTAAGTGACTTGATCAAGGTCACATAGAAAGCAACTGAAGATGAATAGAGTCAAACCCTGTATTCTTGGCATAGGTAACAGCTTATTAATAAGTCAAACCTAAACAAATATGACTTTATAAAGTTAGGTAGTTCAGTATGTGTGCAACTTTTTCCATATATGTGGGCTTAAGGATGTGTGTGTGTGTGTGTGTGTGTGTGTGTGTGTGTGTGTGTGTGTGTGTGTGTGTGTGTGTGTGTGTGCATACGTTTGAGTGCTTGCACACATAGAGAGATTCTAAGGAATAATTATATTGTTTGAAAAAATAAAAAAGATAATATGCATTTTGCTTTAGCTTCATATCTCCAAATGCTCAGTTTTGTAGCATGCAAGAAGAA